>NC_091455.1:101395595-101698345 GCF_027789765.1 Dendropsophus ebraccatus | reverse complement strand
GTAACGATCAGCTGTCATCGTTCATGTCGGCTGATCGTTGCATTGTTTGTCTTTCAAACATGTTGAGGCTGGGTTCACACTAGGTATATTTCAGTCAGTATTGTGGTCTTCATATTGCAGCCAAAACCAGGAGTGGATTAAAACACAGAAAGGATCTGTTCACACAATGTTGAAATTGAGTGGATGGCCGCCATATAACAGTAAATAACTCCCATTATTTCAATATAACAGCCGTTGTTTCAAAATAACCGCAAATATTTGCCATTAAATGGCGGCCATCCACTCAATTTCAACATTGTGTGAACAGATCCTTTCTGTGTTTTCAATCCACTCCTGGTTTTGGTTGCAATATGAGGACCACAATACTGACTGAAATATACGTAGTGTGAACCCAGCTTTAAAGACAAATGACTCATACGACTCAAACGGCTCTATGAAATAGGAACAGTTGCAGCAGACCGCTGCTGTATGCTGAGGGCTGCCCGGACGATCACCCGGGATTTCTTTACTTTCTGTGATGTCACATTCAATGCCTGCTTTCTGCTCCTTATGGTAAACATGACATCACAGTATGAACCATCAGGTAAGTGGAGGCATGCATCCTTCATATGGACTGGCTGGAATTCCACCTTAATTTTAGACCCACCCCCTGTAACAGGAAAGGCAGCATGACATGGAGGAAACCAGTAGCTATGTAGTGGAGGGCACAGTGGTTGGCCTTGTTTCTATGTACTGTTGGAGTCCTGAGATGAAATCCTACGAAGGATAATATCTGCATGTATGTTCTCCCAATGTTTGCATGATTTTATTCCATACTCATTGGAAGCCCATTGGGAACAGGGGCCATTGTGATCTCTGTACAGGACTGTGGAATGAGTTGGTGCTATATAAATAAATGAATTATTATTGTATTGTTAAGCTGTACAGTAGCAGGGTGGGGCTGCCCCTGCCTGTAATATGAAGAGAGGCCACTTCAATTCTCTGTGAATGATATACATCACCATTCTATCTATTTACTGCTAAGGTAAACGTTAATCACCCTACCTACCTTTTAGTGTGTATCCATTCCAGGACTACGAATTCTAATGTAATATGTATTATTGACAGATACTGCAGTGGTTGTAGATACCACCTGGTAAAAAAAGTGCAGTATTCAGCAACCATAATCCAGCCCTGTATGCATGGTCTCTTGACTTTACACAACATTTTCAATAAAGAATAGACAAAATTGCCCACCTCTTAGCAACCAACTTAAAGTGACAGATTACCAATGAAGGTCTAATCCAAAGAGAAAAATTGGTCAGACAGCCTTCTCTGATGTCTCTGCATCATATTTCACTTGTGTCAGGCCCGCCTGTATACACGTAATGTGAATACTGGTTCACACTCACTTGCTTGTTTGTTTCTTCATATATAAACTTTAGCATCTGTAGAAATCGCAGCTTTGGAGATTTTCTTTAATACCCTGCATGGAAAAAGTATTTGCTCTCAATCATGCTATTTCTCAGCGTCTATATAAATCCACTTATTACATACTTTGAGACAACAATTATAGAAGCTGAATTTTATGGATCAATCCCACCCACCTATGAGTGATTATCTCAGTTTCATATCTGGAATTTTAAACAAACACATTGAAGGATGTGAAATGTCCAACAATGTGTAATCACTTGGAGAGCCCTTTTTTTAAGCGTTCTGGATTGAGACACTGAGGCGTCACGAGTTTCATTAAAACATGCAGGAGCTTGTAAGCTTACAGTAGACTAAATGTACCTGTTTCCCTGCTTTCTGTCTGTTATTAGACAGCATACACCTTTATTTCACCAGTATGTCTAAGTATTGGTGACCCTGAATATTATTTTCCTGCATGATTTATTTTCTAAGTACCTGCTGTTTTTAGCTATAAGTAGCAAATATACTTTATTTAAGAACTTGTTTATGAAGCTGTTGATTTATATAATGTGGCTAGACTGCAAGTAAGGTGGCAATTAGGTAGAGATTAACGCATGCAGCTATGCGTGTGTTCTGTTTCTGTGAGTCAGAATGCAGGCTGTTTGTGCTCCATTTGTGGTCAGAGTAGCGTGTTATCCAAACATCAATCGGGGGAAAATTGTGAAAGCATTCCGATTACTATACCTAAGCATAAGGGCAAAACATTGTAGCGTATGTAGGAGTGTGGAGACTGTAGTGCTGTTTTTCATAGATTTGGTAGATAAGTACACACAAGCTTGAATGAATACAATTATAGCTGAGCTTCTCTGAATGGTTCAGTTAGCATCAAATAGAGAAGCTGCACGAAGGTAACAAAAAAAAAAAACACCTGTGACTTTTGCGCGTGCTTCTCAACTTTGGAGTCTGAAAACTCAATACATGATGTAGTGTTTTCCTCTTAAAACTGTCTCTAGGATGGCATCTTTAAATATATTATGTCCTCAAATGGTCATTTACATTATCCTATAGTACAAGAAAATATAAAAATATTTGAAATGTATCTTATTAGAGAAATTTTTTTTCCAATGCTTATTGGGCTCCCTTTCTTCCTCCCTCTTTCTTTCCTCATTATTCATTCTGAACAACTTCTAAATATCTGTGTCCAGACCGATCAGTTCACTGAGGGGTTAAGTTACATGCCACACATCTATCCAAAAATTTATGAATAATTGATAGGGAGAAGGAGATAGCTGCAGAGTAAGATAGTAATAGAGAGAAATACACAGAGAAGCATCTGAAAGCTTTACTAAATGTTACTGTGTCTGTTACTGTATATGTCATTCCAGTGCTTGATCCACTGTGTACACTGCTCAGTACTGTTGTATAATGTCTTTCATTGTTGTTTCTTCAGAGGGAGAGCAGTGCTGGGAAGACATCATAGAGGCTTCCAAAATCTGTCAGATAAATCTGTGTTTGTAAACGCACCATTAGGCTATGTTCACACAACGTCACAAATTGAGAAAAGACTCCCGATTTTGATATATAAAATAATGCCGCAAATTAACTGACTGCAATGGCAATGCATTGAAGTAAATGGGAAGACGGACGTCCAATGCACATAGTGCATTGAATAACGAACGTTTTTACAGCGGACGTCAAAATAATAAACATGATCATTATTTTTGGGCGTCTTTTTACAAACAGTGTTCACACACAGTTTTTCTTTTGTCACCGTTTCAATTAGGCTGCACCCAAAGTCCAATTATTGAACCTAAACAAGAATAATGTACAAACACCAGTCAGTGCACTAAGGGGAGGCCAGCCTGCTAAATGACGTCCGTTATTTTAAACATAGCTGAAAAAACGCTGTGTGAACATAGACTTAGGTTAAAGGACAAGTGCCATGAAAAACTTTTTCCCAGTAATTGAAGCACATTACAAAGTTATATAACTCTGTAATATGCTTCAATCACCTATCTGCCTCCCTTCCCTGTCTTTTCCTCCCTCCACCCCCCACCAGGAAGTGTCCTGACTCACACAGACCTGATTACTGTCGTCACCGTCACCAGGCAGCTCCTTCTTGTGAGGATGAGTCATCAGCAGGAGGGCTGGGCTAGGTCCTGTTACACCAGCCTCCCCCTCCCCAGTCCAAGTGATGGCTTGCAGTTGTTCAGCCAATGGGAGCTAAGCAACTGAGTCACCTGACAAGGCAGGGGAGGGGGGGGGCTGCTGTAACAGGAGAAGGAGCTAAGAGAAGAGCTTGGTGATGGTGACGACAGTCATTAGGTCTGTGTGAGTTAGGACACTTCCTGGTGGGGGGTGGAGGGGGGAAAAGACAGGGAAGGGAGGCAGATAGGTGATTGAAGCATATTACAGAGTTACATAGTTAATACGGTTGAAAAAAAAGACACATGTCCATTAAGTTCAACCAAGGAGGGGATGGATACAGGGAAGGGGGAGGGATGATAAGTTCTATACATATGCATTTATATTATTTTGCTCTAAGAACTTGTCTAGGCCGGTTTTGAAGCCCTCTACTGTTTTTGCTGTGACCAGATCCTGTGTTAGACTGTTCCACAGATTCACAGTTCTCATGGTAAAGAAGGCTTGTCGCCTCCGGAAATTAAACCTTTTTTTCTGCCCTCTTGTCCTTTGAGGGTGATTTACCTGGAACATCTTTTCCCCATATTTCTTGTAGGGGCCATTTATATATTTAAATAAGTTAATCATATCTCCCCTTAAACGTCTCTTCTCCAGACTAAACAAATTTAATTCTATTAATCTCTCCTCATAACTAAGATGCTCCATTCCCCTTATTAGTTTAGTTGCCCGTCTTTGTACCCTCTCCAGCTCTAGAACATCCTTTTTATGAATTGGGTTCAAAAACTGGACGGCATACTCCAGATGAGGCCGCACCAAAGCTTTATAAAGTGGTAATATTATATCCCTGTCCCGAGAGTCCCTGCCTGTTTTAATGCATGACAATATCCTGCTGGCCTTAGAAGCAGCTGACTGACATTGTGTGCTGTTCTGTAGTCTATTATCTACAACTACACCCAGATCCTTCTCCATCAGTGACTCTCCCACAGTAACTCCCCCCAGGACATATGATGCATGTGGGTTATTTGTACCCAGGTGCATAACTTTACATTTATCCACATTGAACCTCATTTGCCAAGTGGACGCCCAAACACTCAGTGTGTCTAAGTCATCCTGTAACATCTGCACATCCTCCATAGACTGTACTGTACTACAAAGCTTGGTGTCATCCGCAAAGATAGAAACATTGCTGTTAATTCCATTCTCAATATCATTAATAAACAAGTTAAACAGAAGAGGGCCCAGTACTGACCCTTGGGGTACACCACTTATTACCGGGGACCATTCGGAGTAGGAATCATTGACCACCACTCTCTGGGTACGATTATTAAGCCAGTTTTCAATCCAGTTACACATTAAATTTTCCAAACCGATAGACTTTAACTTACCCATCAGACGCCCATGAGGAACTGTGTCAAACGCTTTTGCAAAATCCAGGTACACGATACCCACAGCCGCGCCGCCATCCAGGCTTCTACTTACCTCTTCATAGAAACATATTAGGTTGGTTTGACAGCTTCTGTTCTTAGTAAAACCATGCTGGTTATCACCTATAGTACTATTAGCCACTACATATTCCTGGATGTAGTCCCTTATAAGCCCCTCAAATAGTTTCCCCACAATGGACGTTAAGCTTACAGGTCTATAGTTACCTGGGGAAGTTCGAGAGCCCTTTTTGAAGATCGGCAATACATTTGCCTTACGCCAGTCCCTCGGCACAATACCAGTAAGCAAAGAATCACAGAATATTTCATACAAGGGTAGAGAAATTACAGAACTGAATTCCCTAAGAACTCTGGGGTGTAATCCATCAGGCCCTGGAGCTTTGGTTACATTGAGTTTATTCAATTTATCTTGGACCATATCTATAGTAAGCCAGTTCAGTACATTACATGTGTTAGCAGCACTGGCCCCACCCACCTCAGTACTGGCCCCACCCACAACAGCTCCATCCTCTTTTGTATATAAAGAGCTGAAGAACCCATTAAGTAACTCAGCTTTCTCCTGATCCCCAGTTATTAACCCCTTTAAGACCAAGCCTATTTGCACCTAAAAGACCAGGCTCATTTTTCAAAATCTGACCTGTCTCACTTTATGCGCTTATAGCTCAGTGATGCTTTAACGTATGCTAGCGATTCTGAGATTGTTTTTTCGTCACATATGGCACTTTATATTAGTGGCAAAATTTGGTCACTACTTTGTGTGTTTTTTGTGAAAAACATCAAAATATCATGAAAAATTTTAAAAATTAGCATTTTATGAATTTTGAAATTCTCTGCTTCTAAAAAAAGAAAGTTGTATTACATAAATTAGTTACTAAGTCACATTACCAATATGTCCTCTTTATTCTGGCTTCATTTCATAAACATATTTTACTTTTTTAGGGTGTTACGGGGGTTAGAAATGTATCAGCAAATTACCACATTTTCGTGAAAGTTTCCAAAACTGATTTTTTTAGGGACCAGTTCTTATTTTAAGTTGATTTAGGAGGTTTGTATACTGGAAACCCCCATAAGTGACCCCATTTTGGAAACTAGACACCTTAAAGAATTAATCTAGGGGTATAATGAGCATTTTAACCCTACAGGGGCTGGAGGAAAGTATTCACCATGGGGCTGGGTTCACACTATGTATATTTGAGGCTGTATTTGGTCCTCATGTCAGGTCCTCATAGCAACCAAAACCAGGAGTGGATTGAAAACACAGAAAGGATCTGTTCACACAATGTTGAAATTGAGTGGATGGCCGCCATATAACAGTAAATAACGGCCATTATTTCAATACCACAGCCGTTGTTTTAAAATAACAGCAAATATTTGCCATTAAATGATGGCCATCCACTCAATTACAACATTATGTGAACAGAGCCTTTCTGTGTTTTCAATCCACTCCTGGTTTTGGTTGCTATACAGCCTCACAAATACAGCCTCAAATATACATAGTGTGAACCCAGTTAGGCCGTAAAAAAATGAAAAATTTAAATTTTCCAATAATATATACATTTAGATTAAAGTTTCTCATTTTCAAAAGGAACATGAGAGAAAAAGCACCCCAAAATTTGTAACACATGTTCTCTTGAGTACTACGGTACCCCATATGTGGGCGTAAACCACTGCATGGGCACACAGCGGGGCTCAGAAGGGAAGGAGCGCCAATTAGCTTTTCCATTGCAGATTTTGCTGAAGAAGTTTCCGAGCGCCAGGTGCATTTGCAGTGCCCCTGTAGTGCCAGCGGAGTAAAATCTCGCCATAAGTCACCCCATTTTGGAAAGTGCACCCCTCAAAGAATTCATTTTGGGGTGTGGTGAGCATTTTGACCCCACAGGTATTAGAGGAAAGTATTCAAAAGTAGACAGTAAAAATGAAAAACTCGAATTTTCCAATAATATGTTCGTTTAGTTTGAAATTTCTCAATTTCACGAGGAACAAGAGAAAAAAAGTACCCCAAAATTTGTAACGCAGGTTCTCCTGAGTAAAAAGGTACCTCATATGTCGGTATAAACCACTGTATGGGCACACAGCAGGGCTCAGAAGGGAAGGAGCGCCAATTAGCTTTTTCAATGCAGATTTTGCTGAAGAAGTTTCTGAGCACCAGGTGGGTTTGCAGAGCCCCTGTAGTGCCAGCGGAGTAACATCTCGCCATAAGTCACCCCATTTTGGAAAGTGCACCCCTCAAAGAATTCATCTTGGTGTGTGGTGAGCATTTTGACCCCACAGGTATTAGAGGAAAGTATTCAAAAGTAGACAGTAAAAATGAAAAACTCGAATTTTTCCAATAATATGTTCCTTTAGTTTGAAATTTCTCAGTTTCACGAGGAACAGGAGACAAAATTCACCACAAAATCTGTAACGCAGGGTCTCCTGAGTAGAACGGTACCTGATATGTGGGCATAAACCACTGTATGGGCACACAGCCGGGCTCAGAAGGGAAGGAGCGCCAATTAGCATTTTCTCTGCAGATTTTTCTGAAGAAGTTTCTGAGCACCAGGTGCGTTTGCAGTGCCCCTGTAATGTCTACAGAATAGAATCCCCCAAAAGTCACCCCATTTGGGAAATTACACCCCTCAAAGAATTCATCTTGGGGTAGGATGAGCATTTTGGCTCCACAGGTATTAGAGGAAAGTATTCAAAATTGGCCAGTAAAAATGAAAAACTTGAATTTTTCCAATAATATGTTGGTTTAGTTTGAAATTTCTAAATTTCACAAGGAACAGGAGAAAAAATGTACCCCAAAATCTGTAACGCAGGTTCTCCTGAGTACAACGGTACCCCATATGTGGGCATAAACCACTGTATGGGCACACAGCAGGGCTCAGAAGGGAAGGAGCGCCAATTTGCTGGAGCAAAACCGCAGCTAGTAACAGTTATTAGAATAGCGCAGTTACTAAAATACAATAAAAAAAATTAGATTACAGGTAATGTGGGGTGGTTATGGACAGTCTGGGGTGGTTTCGGGTAATCTAGAGGTGGTTACGGGCAGTCTGAGGTGGTTACGGGCAGTCTGGGGTGGTTACGGGCAGTCTGAGGTGGTTACGGGTAATCTGGGGTGGATACGGTCAACATGGGGTGGTCACAGGCAACCTGCTGTGGTTACGGCAACCTGGGGTGGTTACAGGCAACCTGGTGTGGTTAGAGGAAACCTGGGGTGGTTAGAGGCAACCTGGGGTGGTTATGGGCAACGTGGGGTGAATACGGACAACCTGCTGTGGTTACAGACAATCTGTTATGGTTACAGGCAACCTGCTGTGGTTACGGACAATCTGGGGTGGTTGCGGACAATCTGCGGTGGTTACGGGCAACCTGGGGTGGTTACGGGCAACCTGCTGTGGTTACAGACAATCTAGGGTGGTTACAGGCAACCTGCTGTGGTTACAGGCAACGTGGGGTGGTTACGGGCAACGTGGGGTGGTTACGGACAATGTGGGGTGGTTACGGACAATCTGGGGTGGTTATGGACAATCTGGGGTGGTTATGGACAATCTGGGGTGGTTACGGACAATCTGGGGTGGTTACGGACAATCTGGGGTGGTTACAGGCAACCTGCTGTGGTTACGGATAAACTGAAGTGCTAATAGGTAATCTGAGGTGGGTACCTGTAATCTGGCGTGGTTACGGGCAATCTGGAGGGGGTCACTGGCAATTTGGGGTGGTTAGAGGCAAGGTGCAGTGTTCAGAGGCAAGGTGCGGTGGTCAGATGCAAGGTGCGGTGGTCATAGGCGACGTGCGGTGGTCATAGGCGACGTGCGGTGGTCAGAGGCAAGGTGCGGTGGTCAGAGGCGACGTGCGGTGGTCAGAGGCGATGTGCGGTGGTCAGAGGCGACGTGCGGTGGTCAGAGGCAAGGTGCGGTGGTCAGAGGCAACCTGCAGTGGTTGCGTGCAATCTGGGGGGTTACATGTAATCTGGCATGATTACGGGCAATCTGCGGTGGTTATGCCCAACCTGCGGTGGTTACGGGCAACCTGGAGGGGTTACAGACAATCTAGAATTGTTACGGATAGAGTGAAGTGCTTATAGCTAATCTGGGGTGGTTACATGTAATTTGGGGTGGTTACAGGCAATCTGGGGTGATTACAGACAATCTGGAGGGGGTCACTGGCAACGTGTGTTGGTTACGGGCAACGTGCGGTGATTACGGGCAACGTGCGGTGGTTACGGGTAATCTGGGGGGTTACGTGCAATCTGACGTGATTACGGACAACCTGGGGTGGTTATGGGCAACGTGCGGTAGTTACGGGCAACGTGCGGTGGTTACGGGCAACCTGCGGTGGTTACGGGTAATCACAGCTGATCCTCATTATCTCCGGTGCTGTACACAGATGAGAGCGGGATCGCTGTCCCTGCAGCGATCCCGTTCTCATCACAAAGCCCCCTCAAGTCAGGAACGTATATGTACATTCCTACTGCAGGGGGCATGTGCAATAGGAACGTATATATACAGATGGCTGACGTGAAGGGGTTAATTCCCCTTCACCATTATTTAGGGGTCCTACATGCTCTGACCTTGTTTTTTTTGCATTAATATATTTGAAGAATTTTTTGGGGTTCCTTTTGCTATCTATAGCTACCTGCCTTTCATTGTGAATTTTTGCTGCTTTTATTACATTTTTACAGGTTTTGTTGACTTCTTTGTAATGTTTAAATGCTACAGCTGACCCCTCTGATTTGTATTTTTTGAATGCCCCTTTTTTCTCATTTATAGCCCTTCTAATCTCGATTGTAAGCTATGTGGGATTGGATTTTAACCGTTTATATTTGTTACCCATAGGAATATATTTGGCAGTACAGTTATTTAATGTGGATTTGAAGATTTCCCATTTATTAGCTGTATCAGTATGTGATAGCAGAGTTATATAACTTTGTAAAGTTATATAACTTTGTAATGTGATTCAATTACTGAGAAAAAGTTTATCATGGCACTTGTCCTTTAAGTTCTCTCAAAGGGGACAAGGTGTGGTTGCATTGTGGTTGAAATTGCACTTATAGGATATATACAGTAAGTTAGTACAGTTTTTAAAATGACTTCAATTTAAATACCGTAATAGCAATGCAAATCAGAGTGTTTTTTTCTGTACTGTGGTCCGGCCTTCTCCTGTGATTGTTATGTGAAATCCCACCCTAAATAGCATCCCAAAGTATTTAGGAAGATAAAAAAAAAGTCTGCTATAAATGCTGCTTCTCCCTGTGTACCCTTTCTGTAAATTAGTGTGCATAGATGAAATTGATGCTCTTTTGCAGAGCGGTTTCCTTTAAGTGAACTTAAATTTTAACAGGGTCATAGTCAAATAAGGGTATATATGCACGGGCAAATTTGTTGCAGGAATCGCTGATATTGTACTATTCGTTTGAATGGTATTTGCTGAATCTGAGCACAAGATGCCAAAACAAGCCAATACAGCCCATTTGCAAATTCAATAAGTTCTGCTTGTGTGACATTAATCCATTATTTTACTTGCTTTTTAACAGAGTTTGTTAATATATGAAACCTGTGCTTTGAATACGAAAAAAAAAAAAAAATGAAACCTGTGCTGTGGTTAGTGCTGTAGGTTAATTTTTTTCTTTTTTACAAAGATTGGTAAATCTGGGCCAATGTGTTTATTATACTACCAACTAGGGATGAGCGAACTTTTGAAAAGTTCGGTTCGATCCAGCGAACTTTCGCGAAGTTCGGATTCGTACGAACCGAACCTGAAACTAACCTTGCTATAACGGCTAAATAATTGCAGCTACAATAGTGGGAGTCTGATAGGGTATAGTTTCGTTTAGTTGCAGTTGCTATTACAATGAAAAAAGTGGAAAAAATCAAAGTGCAAAAATAGTGAAAAAAATGAGTCCTTGATGATGTTGGAATGATGTCGTTGATCCCATAGTCATGCCTGCTCACAAAGTCGCGTCCTCAAAAGGGATTAACAATTGCCAATAAATGTTCAAAGAAACCTGTGCACTATGAGGTTTATAACATGTGCCATACAAGGTATATGACTCAGCCCTCCCTGCTGCACTGCAAAGACAATGTTCCTCCCATTGTTGGCTACAACACTTCCCACCGTTAGTTGACCTGGGGTCAGCCATTCAGCCCTGAAGGTCCGGAGGAGCTTCTGCCCACTGTGGCTCCGTTCACCCAGGCTCACCAAATGAAGGACAGCCTTAGAGCGCCGGGTCTGACATCGTTGGTAAGACATCGGGGCAGGTTGGACTGCAGTCAAAGCGGCAGAGGGTTGCAAGGTGGTGGAGGCAGAACTTTTGCAGAACTGGCCCCCTAAAGCATCGGGGAGGTGACAGTGGCAAGAATGGGCCAACTTCCTGATGGTCTTCTGGGAGGATGTTGACCCAATGGGCAGTAACAGACATGTACTACGCTTGCCCATAATTAAAGGACCAGACATCAGCACTGGGGTGCACGGCCTTGGACACCAAGAATCTCAATGAGTCGCTAACATTTTTCTACACAACTGGTGGGACAGCTGTTTTTTTTTGGCTGGGACAGTGATGGGACTTTTTTTTACTGTTTTTTTTTTTTTTACTTTTTCTGTTGCGGCTAAATGGGGTTCTCCTATTTTATTTTTTGAAGCTTTAAAGGGGAACTCTGGATAAGGAAAATTTGTTTTCTATTAAAAGTACATTAAAAGTTATATAGATGTATCTATATAATGTATTACCATATCTGTGCGGTTCTGCCACACTGGTAGCCGATAGAAATCCAGGAAATGAAGAAAAATGGCCTCTGTGCCAATCCACGTTGTCTCCTGCTCCCACTGCTCTCCCACCTTAGGAGACAAAGATTACATTACAGGGAAAGCAATGCATAGTGTAGCCTGTAGTACTGTGTACAACTGCTCAGCCAGGAAGTGCAGTAATACAAAACAGACCAAAACAAATGGATTTTTGGTAGTTTCAAAACTGGAATAGATAGGTACGTAATGCTTTATGCTTCTGCAGAAGTTTCATTTTTTTAACCTCTACCTGGAGTTCCCCTTTAATAAAGTAGATCAGCTTGAACACTGAAGTTGCTTTCATGTGTCTTGGTTGATACTCACAGACAGCTGTCACATTACATTTTTGATTAAGGGGAGATATGATTAATTTATTTAAATATATAAATGGCCCCTACAAGAAATATGGGGAAAAGATGTTCCAGGTAAAACCCCCTCAAAGGACAAGAGGGCATTGCCTCCGCCTGGAGAAAAAAAGGTTCAATCTCCGGAGGCGACAAGCCTTCTTCACTATGAGAACTGTGAATCTGTGGAACAGTCTACCACAGGATCTGGTCACAGCAACAACAGTAGAGGGCTACAAAACCGGCCTAGACAAGTTCTTAGAGCAAAATAATATAAATGCATATGTATAGAACCTATCACCCCTCCCCCTTCCCTGTATCCATCCCCTCCTTGGTTGAACTTGATGGACATGTGTCTTTTTTCAACCGTATTGACTATGTAACTATGTAACTATATGATTAGGCAGCACCCAGGTATATCTGAGGAGACTAACTTAAGGTCTCACCCTAACAGGGTTGGCGTCACACATCTTGATATTCACAGAAAACCAGGATACAAGGCATTATGGAGTAATAATTCCTTGTATCCTGGTCTATTCTGTGATTTTATTTGTTATTGTTTTAACCAGATTCGTTACGAACTTTCTCAAAGTTCGGTTTGGTGACTAACCGATGTTTTTGCAAAGTTCGTAATGAATCTGGTTCATTACGGTTCGGTTCGCTCATCTGTACTACCAACTATAAATTGTGCATATATCTGAACATATAGTACACTGCTTTTAAAAAGTTTTTTCCTTCACTAGGTTTAATGTTTTTTTGACAACACTGAAGTAGATTTCAAGTGGTTTTCTGAGCAGAAACATAAAATAGCTGTCAGTTACAAAACAAATTAACTTATATATGTACAATTAACAACTATGTCCCACTTATATTTTTTCTACCCCAGCAGACCTATAATAATATGCTGAGCCTAAAATAGGTTGCTTATTATGGTAAACGAACTAATTTACATGTAAATAGGTCTCTAGAGAGGAATAGCTTATTCACCATGATTGATTTATCAGGAATATTTTTCTGTATTATGTTTGTACTTTTTTTTTTTTTAACTACATTTATTTTGTAACATAGCAGCCCCACCTATGTGAAAAAATCACATAGTATATATAGGGAGAACATATTTTGATTTGAAACTCAACTTATAATAATTGAGGAAAAGTTTTTATTTACTATAAAGAAGTATAGAGATCATTTCAAGCCTAAATCTATAATGCTTTTGTGACTTCTTTGACTCTTTGAAGTGCATTGAAAAATGTATTGTGTCAATACTCTGATGCAGGTAGGTAGTTTGTGGTATAGTGTGGATTGGGGGATGGAAACAACCCTATACATCAGTATTGTTACTGGTCTTACGCATATACTGTAGAAGGTTTAATTCTGTAAACTGATACATTTTAGTGTATGTGTACTATGATTATACTATAATATTATCCCTTGTACAGCATTGTAGAGATGAAAGATACAGTGCACATATTCATTTCTTTGCTATAAGTCAAAAGTTTTCTTTTGTGTTTTTAGTCATTTTGTGTTCCTGTTACTTTTTTTTTCTTTTGGTTTGGTTTTGTTCAAGACCATGGGGTACTTCCTTCCTCACAGTCTCGGATTTAAATAAACAGGGTTCTTTGATTGTACTTTAAAGAACTTACGCTAAGGGCTTGAAAAGTATCCTAAACAGTAAGGATAATAGTTCCTAAGTGAAAAGGTCCATAGATCATGGCAACGTAGACACTATTCCAATTCAAACTACTGTAGAAATAGAAGTAGTATAATGTGATATAAACCTTGCATTGTATTTTACATCATTTACAGATTTATAATTAGATAGAAATCTGATTGTTTTATTATTTAGCTTCTTCTGCAACATCAGCTTTTAGGTGTACAATTATGATTTCTGCGTGTATGTGTGGTTTTGCGCTAGAAGGGTATCTAGTATTCATAGGCATTTAATCTAAGTTTTTTCATTACTAATTATACATACAGTAGGCTTGGAATAACACAGTAGGCGAGGTGCTTAGCAACCATGTTTTTTGTGCCATATCAATAAATAAATATTAAATGCATTCATGGGATCCAAGAGATAAACCATGAAAAATTTGAAATTTGCTTGTGCATGCTCTGTAAACACAACCACTCCCATTTCAGTGTTGTATCAATATGAAAAATGCTGGGTTTTCCTTCAGCGCAATAACAATAACAAGTACAATAACATCACCCATATAAACTCATATGCTTGGTGAACATTGTCCTTTTGATCTAGTTGACTAGAGGCATGTAAAATGAAACACATATAAACATTCGAGTTAATTACAATTTGTTTGGAATACTTTGTTCTCCTTGCATCACCTCCACATTCTTGTCAATATAGTCTTTGTTCCATGGCAGTTGTGTGGGCATTGTGGGTGTTCACAGTTGGACTGCTGCCACTGTAAGTTAGCTTGGTGTAACTGCACTGCAATGAGTCCATCATAAAACAAATACATGACTTAAGCTACAAAATAGTTTGTTTTTACAAGTACTAGATGCCTATGCACATATACCAATGTGCAAAAGTATATGCCTTCTTTAAACCAATTTTAGCCCACTGTTTGTCCACTATTTGTGGAGTTATTTCAGACCCATTGGTAAGTTTCTGTGCATTATCTATGCTGTGCTACCAGAGCAGCAATTGTATCTGGTAAAATAATGATTCCTTTATTAATAGCAATGTTTCTGGGCTGTAAAGCAGCATAGTATAGTTAAGCTACCATCGCCATGTATGTTTGTAGGTGTAATTGTTTGTCACTAGGATGGTGATGTCTTTTCTTATGACTACCATTAAAAATTCATCTTATTATACATAGGAAAAACTATTTACTTGTAGCACACAACATAAGTAGAGATGAGTGAAGCAGCTGGAAACTCGTTTTGCGAGCTTTGCCAATTTTTGTTATATTTCATTAAAACAGCCAAAACTATATTAGCTACAATACTGGGACTATTACAGAGGGGTGAATTTGTTAAAGCATGTATTTTTAAAAGTGTCAAAAATAGGAAAATTGCAATTTAAAAAAAATGTCAATCAGCCAGTCAATCATCCAATTTCCACTATGGACAGCAATGGACCTTGATGGATCAGCGGCGTAATATCAATTTTTTCCCCAGGACATGAGTGGAGTGAAAGCACTGATTATGTAAGGTGCACACTCAGTTCAGTAATGAAACCCAACTTGTATAACACAGTAGGAGTGAAGTGCAAGCACTGACTGAGTAAATCGCACACTCAGTTCAGTAATGAAACTCTGTAACTGCCTTATATAGAAATATACTATTTCTTAGTAATTTTAATCAAAAGCATAGAATAAAATATAATTTCATTTAATAATGTATGAGAGGATGGTACATTGAGGTAACATGTGCCTCATTCACTGGTCTGGATCTTGGCTGTGTTCTCCTAGTTTGCACTCGCAGCCCTTCTTGTCTCCTTGGTTTGCAGTGGTGTATTACCAGAAATCCAGTGCTTGCTAATAAGTCCTGGCAGCATTATGCTCACCCTTCTGTGGACAAACCTTGGCTGCATTTCTGACTATACTACAGTAGCCATTCTGTGACTATTCTAGAAACCACATCCTGAGAATCTTCATGTAGCAAAGCCCATACCCCCTTCTGATGGTCAAAGACAGAGAGTTGATACTGTAAAGTCCGCACCAAAATATAGATATTAGTCTATGGTGTAGAGAATCAACATTTTGTGACTGTAATAATATTTTACTATTTTGAGGCGGTTTGTAATATGTGCTCTTTTTTAAAGTTTAAATTTGTCATTTTATTCATATTATTAGGTTGTTGGGTTTGCAAAGTGAGCTCTGGTTTTACACAGTGCTGTTGCTACACTGATCAACCAGAGTATAGGCTTCTAAACTGTTCCTAAGAAACAGCACATAGTTTTCATTGGTGTTAAGGCAGTGTGTAACAGTTCATTATAGAAACTCACAATTGGATTAAGTAAGACTATGTGAGCTAATTTTCCAACGTTACAAATTTATAATATCTTTCCTCCCATTATCAATAGGGGAAAAACCATAAAAGCACATACATCTGGGCCAATGTAACATTAATAAAATGAAGTGACAGCATATTGTCATTATTGACTTTTTGACATTTCTTGAAAATACGCTCAAGAATTCAATGAACCTTGGTTAAAACAAGCAAACTTTGCATAGCTAAATGTTTCACATTTTCAATCTACATAATTATATGGCTATTCATAGCTTACATCATCTCAGACCCATGTAACAATATTATTAACACTATCTGGTTTTCAATAGTTAATTCCTTGTAAGAAGAGACAAGGAACAATGAGACTACTGGTATTTCACCTGATTAATATAGACAATGCTTTTTGTATAATGGTGTAAACCAAGTATATAGTGTGCTTAGAAATAATGTACAGTGTAACATGCCTTGAAAATTGGACTTTTTGCTGTACAAGATGGCAGATTATTCTGTTTACCATGTTAACAGTTGGGATTACTCCCCTTGGTCATCAACTTGTTGCTGGGGAAATACTACCCCTGTCTGCAATAGTACTGGGTTTTAGATAGTGGGACTAGTAAAGGAAGCTGTGCTTAAAGGGGTACTCCAATGAAAAACTTTTCCCCAGTAATTGAAACACATTACAAAGTTATATAACTTTGAAATATGCTTTAATTGTCTATCTGCCCCTCTTACATATCTTTTGCCCCCTCAACCCCACACCAGGAAGTGAAGTAAACTCATTCTTACCTAATGACTGTTGACCCCAGGCTTTCCTTTGGCAGCCATTTTGTGACAATGCCATCATCAAGAGGGAGGCGGGTCTAAGCCCTGTTAAACCAGCCTCCCTTTGTCAGATGACTCAGATACAAACAGAGACAGACTCCGGAGGGATGGTAAGTGGAAAAACTATGTTTACGATTGATTGATGATTGACAACGCCGGAGTACCCCTTTAAAACTGTAGGTACAGTAAGACATGACTGCTATAGGGCTGCAGTCACAAGTGAGGGAGCTTAGGTGACAAGTGACTAGCCAAGCCATTCAAGAAAGTAGCTAGATAGAAAGAGTGCCAACTTGTTCCACTACAGTTGTACCTCTTTGGGAGAACATTTAAGCTTTAGAACACTGCATATACTAAGAACTACCATGCTGTAAATGCACCTAAGAAAGTGAAGTATATGAACAGACTTACTGTGGACTCACTGAACAACCTAAATATATAAATCAATAAATCTACCTACTTGCTGATTAACTGGCCCACCTTACCTAACATGAAATGTCAAGTATTTTTTTTATCATATATTATGTACAAACTTGATCTCAGAAACAAAATCTGGTGATGTTTAGGCAGCATGTTAATTTGCCAATGGAGCTGGCTTGGATTCAGTTAGAAAATATTGTAAGTTTGTATATACATTTACTGTTACATCACCTGTCCTAAACATTGTATTGGTAAAATATTTAGACTTGTAGGGCAACAGATTACTGGAGCATTGACAATACTAATAGCTGTAACTATGACCTCTAGAGCAACAGTGCATCCACCAGTGGGCTTTGACTGTAACACAATACTAAGCAAAAAAGACCAGCAGAAGGGCTAAGTCCGTATCAAATGAGTTGTGTCTATTTTCTATTGGTGAATTTACAAATATCAAGTAACATTAACAAAAGCCATTGTTGTTTCAGCATTAATGTTTAGATGCAATTACTACATCCGCCTCATGGGGCATTGCTAAAATATTGTTGATTACATTAATGAAATATTCATTACAATTAATGACATCTATGTTATTAGTATATTTTTTTTTAAATATAATCTGCATTATGTATTATGTGTGAATGGTAATCTCTCCCTACCTATAGCTACACATTTAGTGATGAAATACCAAATTAATAACAATTAAAAACTTCATTATTGAATTTCTGTATTCAGACCTACAACCCTTGTCAGTCTCTGTTAACAGTGATTTGAAAATATTTGCTTCCTTGACATTGCTAGAAAATATGTGGTTTTACCATTTATATACAGCAACTCGGCTTTAAGCAAATGTCCTCCATCTCTCTCTATATATTTCATTCCTTTGCAGTTGTGTATGTAGGAAGAAGGAAGGCACCAGTAGCAAAAAGGGTCTATAGTTTTAATATAGTATGTGATGCTTCAAAGAGGATCTATAAATAGGGCCCTTGGGTTTTGTCATTGCTCTGCTTCCTCGCTGTACATAACAGCTATCCCACTGAGATCAAGGACTGTGCTTTTCTTTTGAGAGAACATTAAAACAAATGTTGTTTTATGAAACCATTCAATTTCTCAAATTATGCACAAAATACAGATGAAAGCACAAGGTCAGGGTTTCCTTTTGTGATCCTATGAAAGTACACAAACTAAAAAGCGTTCAAATACAAGCTTTAGAAAATGTCTCGAAATCCAAGACGCAGACACCAATTTCCCACAGGGACCAAGTATTCTTTGCCGGTGTTGTCTGCAATGTTTCGATTATAACAGAATAAATGTAATCTCTGAGTACGCTGGCAATAGAACAATATGTTTAACACAAAACAACCCAGCAGCAGAGTTCTCACAATTACAATTTGATTTCTGAATCATTTTGAGGTCTTCAGTTTATTTAATTGGAATCACAAGGGCACAAATGTTGCCATTGTTTGAAGGAAGTGACTTTGAAGTGTTCATCTTTTTTTTTTTTTGTTTCAGTATACGATTTAAGCTCAATTTTTCAAAAATTTTGCAAAACTTAGGTTAAATTACATCTGAACTTAACATACCTGCTATAATAACTTTAAATGGGGGAATTTAGTTGCTAGTAAAATCAGGGGATATCAAAGGCTTGCTTACAGTTTCTATCTATTCATACATGAGCTGTCTAGTTTGATCAATCCCTTCTTCCCATTTTTTGTCCCCTCATGTTAAAGTTTACCTCCAATGTTGGTCTCCTGCCTGGTCTGCAATGATGGATCCTGCAACTCCACCACAGAGGATTAGAATAGAGATGAGCGAACCGGGTTCGGGTTCGAGTCAATCCAAACCCGAACGATCGGCATTTGATTAGCTGGGGCTGCTGAACTTGGATAAAGCTCTAAGGTTGTCTGGAAAACATGGATACAGCCAATGACTATATCCATAATTTCAACATAGCCTTAAGGCTTTATCCAAGTTCAGCAGCCACCGCTAATCAAATGCCGAAAGCTCGGGTTCGGATCAACTCGAGCATGCTCAGGTTCGCTCATCTCTAGATTAGAAGCATTACACAGTTTAAATCAATGGTCTCTCAATGCAGAATATGGAAATACAGGTTTCACCAATGTATTAGACACTGCAATCACTTTTTAACTTTAAGACCTGCAAAAAGTTTTTAGCAATTTTATAGTGTTTGTGTTTCTGATCCGCATAGGATCATAAATGTGATAATTTAATACATGTCTGCATGGGGCAATAGCCTAAAACAAAAAGAGTCTTTTAGTCAGCTCACCCACTCAGCCTTGCTTCACCATTTACATGGACCTCCGTGGCTCCAGAGCTCGTGGAGTTTGTATTGCGGGCCGCAACCCGATCCATCCAATAAAGAAAGATTGTGTATCCACGGCTTTATAAAATCCAATAACTTTTATTAAACGTCACAAAAATAAAATAACAAAACTGATTAAAAAAAACGCCGATGCGTTGCAGGGTAAGAACCACTTAATCATGGCAGTAATCACATAGTTACATATTGTTTAAATAGAGATAGGATGTGACGTTAGACTGGATAGGAACGCCCACCGAACTCAGGAACACCTGAGCGCCTAATCCAGGTAAGTCACATGACTATTTACATCACATGAAAATATACCAACAACATAAACCGAAATAATAGTGCATGTAAATAATAATAACCCCTTACCAAACAGAGTAAATATATACATAACTCAATAAATGTAATACAAATCGGATTTATAATTTATCCCTTTAGGGAACCTAGTATTTAGATTGAGAATTCAAAGCGCCTCCCTCTTTCTAACCATACGGGTCCCGTCACCCCCTTGTTTAGGTTTATTAACCCTTTCGATGGGAGACTTTTAAGCCACTCATATCACCTGTGTGGCACTCAACATAATGCCTGGCTAAACCAGAAAGCGAGCGAGTGCTCCGAGATGAAACTGACATCCTAACATCGGACAGGTGTTCTCCTATACGGGTTTTGAGCCTCCTGATACTCGATCGCACGTACTGCAAATCACAAACTGTGCAGTGGGCGACTTACACGGTGTGAGAAGAATTGCAGTTGAGGAAGGATCGGATCCTGAACTCCCACCCGTACTGGACGACACCACCGCAGATTTTTTAGATACATAACGACACATGCCACAGCGCAATACCACACAAGGGAAAAAACCTGTGGTATTTAGCCAATTCTGTGTGTTTAGCTGTACACTCTTGCCAATATCACTCGGTGACAGCAGGTTACCCAAGGTCTGACCCCTACGTGCAACATATCTTACCCCGCTATCTAGAATCTGTTCACACTTGGAATCCGAAAAAAGTAACGGTAAGTATTTTTTTATTATGTTACGGATATCATTAAATTGTGGACTGTAATCAGTTGAAAAAGTAATGCCAGTTTTATCACCAGACCTCTCATTTAAATCTGCCGATTGACAAGCTCTATCTCGCAGATGATACGCTCTATCTTTTTGCTCTGCTATATATCGAGCCCTTTTAATGACATGGGTTTTATACCCTCTAACCTGAAGCCTCTGTTCCAAGTCATGTGCACCCGTTAGGTAAACTGTATGGTCTGAACAAGTACGGATAAGGCGGATAAATTCCCCGATTGGAAGATTCCTGGTGACATGGGGAGGGTGACTGCTTTTAGCATGTAACAACCCATTACCCGCAGTGGGTTTACGGTACAGGCTGGTAGCAATTTTGCCATCCTTAAACTGCAACACCACATCCAAAAATTGTATAATTGTATAATAATTGTATGAGGCAATACCAATTATGTATTTATTTATTTATTTTTTAATTTGGAAAATGGGAAAAGAGGGGAGAATTACATTTTTACAAAGGTCAGACCATCCCCGTAATTTCTTGCTTGTCCCCTATCAAGTTAGTTTTGCCTGGACAAACTACATATCTTCTTTACAGTTTTATATATGTACTTGTACAAATTACTTTTATTTCTATCTAATCCAGATAGTAAATTATGTATATTTTAAATGATGAAATATAACTGTACATAAGATACACAGTATATTGTATATCCACTGTAAATGTCGATACGGTAAAGGCATTTCCTGCAGGCAAATATCATTCTGAACTAACAGCTGGAAACACAAAATATGTCTACAGCAAACTTTTCCCACTAAGTTTTTCGTGCATAACAATGTGTTACAATGTTTCTTATATATAGCATTTATATGATTTCATGGTCAAGTGATACTTTATCCCTTGGTGAACTGATATGGCCACCTGCCTGTTCCTCTTACCATGCCCCTGATAAATATGAAGGCTGCCCTTGTGCAGTGACAGTCATTGCAGAGTGACAGCCTTAGTATTCTTTAGGTATGCGGTAAAAGGAGTAGGCAAGCATCTGTATCGGTGCACTGAAAATTACTGTTCCTGGGACTTGCAACATCCTTTTTTTAATAGTGATAAAACTTAATAAAAGTAGCCCACGGGAGCACTGTATTAATGCCCACCCTCCCCAGGATATCCTGTATGTCCTAGAGAGAGGTAACCTTCTGCACAGGACTTACAGTTACTAACCAATTCTTGGTGCTCACCATCATATATCATGGTAACATTGCTTGTCCTGCTCTCTTCTTGCATCATGTGACTGTTGATCGGAAGCTGCTATTGGTCCATTGCCTGTCACATGTTTCAAGAAGAGAGCAGTTGCTGTGATAAGGGAGTTTGTTTAACCCCTTGGGCAAGACAGTTTCTGATCTCTCAGTAAAGTGAATAGAAATCAGAGACTGTCTCTTGTCTAAGTGTAAAACACATAAACACCTTCCACACCTCGCATCACCATCTCCCTGTCCCCAGTGTTTGACCCCACCACCTCCTTGTGTATAAGGGAGATTTTTTTTGTCATAAATCACAAAAAAAAATTAAATAGTTGTCATTCAGCATCAGTTTGTTGCGTCAGACATTAATTATTCAGCATAGGTTCGTCGTATCAGTTTAACACTGTCTCTAACGGTAACTGTCAACTGACGCAACAAACTGACAGCTGATGATACAGATTGACGCTGACGAACTGACACATAAGGGCAGCTTCACACAGGACAAATCGCAGCGGAAATCTCAAGATTCATTATGATCCAAGGTCCTGGCAGTTCCTTGTGAATACATACTTGCAGTAGATCTTACAGGCCACTGTGAGCATGTAAGTCACCCGCCCCCTTAACCCACACTGCAGTTTGATGCTGACTGCAACTGGACAACTGACTTGACTCATTGACACTTACTGACAATTGACGTGACTAGTTGGCACTTACTGGAAACTGACACTAAACATTGACCCTGACTGACAACTGATGTAACAAATTAATGTAGCTGAAAAACACATCCTTATAAAAAGAAGACCCAAAATCCACAAGGTGGGGCTTTATTTCTGAGGCCTGTCTGCAAAGGAGCGCACCAGTGCCACAAATTGGATATTTCTAAAATCTGCACTTTTGGAGTAATATTGGTTGAATGTTTCTAGTAATATCTGCTATGTTAGAGAAAAATACAGATTGTAATTGAAATTTTGAAATTTTGCAAGAAAGATTACATTTTAAAATGACACCTTTACTTTGCTTTAATTCCTGTGAACCACCTAAAAGGGTTAACAAAGCTCTTACACCCTGCTGTGAATTCCTTAAGAGGTGCAGTGTTCACAATTGGGTCATTTATGGCAGTTACTAGCATCCAGCCCTTCTTAAATCCACTTCCAAAATGAACTGGTCCTATAAAAAAAAAAAAAAAAAAAATCGATGTTAAATTTTTTTTTAAATTTGCTAGTAAACTTTGAAGTCCTCTAATGTCCTAAAATATTTAAAAGATTCCAACATAAAGTAGACATATTTAGAGATGGACTTTTGGTCCGACGGCAGGGCCGGCGTCAGCACCTGGCTGACTAGGGCAAGTGCCGGGGCCCACAGCTCCTCTAGGGGCCCACTCTCGTCTGTTACATTTTTTTTCTGTTAGTAAAAAAAAAAAAAAAAAAGTGTAGTAACAGAGGGGACTGGGCCCCTAGAGGCCGCATGTGACAGTTAGGGGCCCGCCGATACATACTGGGGGCCCCGGGCTCACGTCTCCCTGCATAAATCTTCACTATAGCTGAGTAGGTAGAAAAGGACCTTTGAGTAAGAAGGACCTGTGATGATGTCATGGGTCATGTGATCGGACACCTGACCTGATAGAGGGCAGACGGTAAGCTCTGTAAACTAATAGTCTACTGTATGTGCTGGAGTTTCTTGTTGTTTTGTTTTGTGTATAGAGGTCCTGCTGTAATATGCATATATATATATATATATATATATATATTACAGCAGGACCTCCTATCTATCTATCTATCTATCTATCTATCTATCTATCTATCTATCTATCTATTATCTATCTATCTATCTATCTACAGAGCAGGAGCTGTATACAGGAGTGGTGCTGCTGGTTCTGTATACAGCTCCTGCTCTCTGTATATGTATATGTATATATATATATATATATATATCATGCAGCATGATATATATATACAGAGAGCAGTAGCTGTATACAGATATATATAGATATAGCTGTACAGCTACTGCTCTGTATATAAATAAATAAATGGCCGGCTCCGTGCAGCGGGTGGACCGCCTGGAAAACTGGTATACAGTCTATGGCTATGGCTGTATCCCTGTTTTCCAGGCGGTCCTCCCGCTGAATCCACCCTCTCCACGGAGGTGGAATACAGCGGGAATTGATGCTGAGAGTTCGGCAGGTTCGGACCATCCCTAATATATATATATATATATATATATATATATATATATATATATATATATCATGCTGGGCTGCTAGTTCTGTATACAGCTCCCGCTCTGTGTGTGTGTGTGTGTGTGTGTGTGTGTATATATATATATATATATATATATATATATATATTCCTGTCATTGGGTCTGACTCCTCCAGAGTCCTGACTACCACAGAGATAAGGAGATGCAGGTGGAGAAAGATATGCAGCAGCCGCATGTTTCTTCTGCTGCAAATCTTTCCTCGCCTGTCTCTCCATGATTTGCTCCTCAAAGGGGCCCGCCGAGGCTCTGTCGCCCAAGGGCCCACAAAAACCTGGAGCCGGCCCTGTCCGACGGCATCATCGTTCTCTTATCATGCCTTTGATACCGGCCGCATACTTGCGCTCCCGCGAATATGCGGCCAGGATATTCCAGGGAATTCAACAGGGATTCCCTGGAATATCCTGGCCGCATATTCCCGTGAGCGCAAGTATGCGGCTGGGATCAAAGGCATGATGACAGAGCGAACTGCTTTCGGACCAAAAGTCCGAGCAGTTTGCTCATCTCTAGACATATTGTAAATGTGAATTATTAACTCATTTATCTTTCTTATGAGCAGAGATTTTTACATTTCTAATTTTTTTTTTAATTTTCATAACATTTTTCACAAATTGCTTAAAGTGGTAGCTACAATTTTCTCCCAACATAAAGGAGAATGTGTCAAAAAACTGATTTTACTGGGATATGTTAGAGAATCACAAGGTTACTACAACATGTTTTACTCTTGTATCTTGAGGCCGGGTTCACACACTGTATGACACCGGCCATTCTGTGACACGGCCGTGTCACAGAACGGCTCTGTCAGTGAGGATCATCCCGGCCGGTACTGCAGCCCCGTCGCATGAACTTCATTTATGTTGAATCGGGATACGGACGCACCCCTGTTTGTGCCCGCGGATCCCAATTCACCATACAACACAATGGAAAGTGCAGCCGGAGCCGCACTTTCATTGTGTGAACTGACAGTTCTGTGCGGCCTCTATTTAATGACAAGTCAGTTTTCCATGCGGCAACTTGCAATTCTGTCCGGAGCGTATTCTATGGGGGAGATTTATGAAAGGGTGTAAATATACACCTGGTGTAAACTGCCCCCAACAACCATTGGTTGCTGTGGGCAGTTTACACCAGTTGTATATTTACACCCTTTCATAAATCTCCCCCTATGTGTATTGTAGGGATCTTCCCGGGGGATGGTGTGTTTGGACACAGTTCACAGCAGACTTGGCTTTGTAAAATAACAGCTTGGCGTTTATTTGCAGCATAAACAGTCCAGAAAACATAAATACAGCAACACCGTGCTTTTAAGAACAAAACAAAAAGGTCTTGCCCGTCTGGGCACTTCAACAGGTCACCTATCTGACACTTCGATCAGCGGTATCGCACGGTATGAATAAGCCCCAGCAGCGGCTGTATTCCCAGCTCCCAGCAAACACAGCATGCAGGCTGTTCACTCCTGGCTGAGAGCAAACACTGGATCCTCTGCAGGGCTTTTACCTTGTCAGGCTGATTACGGCCAGAGACACCTGACCCCAAAACCTGACCTGGATCGGGGGAAGGGAATGGCAAGTCCCACTACCAAAACCTACCTGCCATTCCATGTAAGTCCAGGCCTGGCAATAATAAATAATAGCTCAGCAGCATAACACTGCTGAGCACAGATCCCTCCTGGACTTACCATCTCACGCTCCGTATTAACCTGGGTGAGATGTACATCCCCTCGAGCACTTTTCCAGTGACATGTCTACATATCTCCCCCCTCTTTTTCAGACCGGAGGGCTGAGCGTTTTGTCCCCACAGACAGTGTACCCTTGATAGGGTGTCACCATTGCGGACTTCGCACCCTTTGTCAGGTCAGTTAGTGGGGCTGCAACTGAAGCAAAATTCGGCACAAACCTTCGGTAATAGCCCGTAATACCCAGAAAAGCTCTGACCTGTTTCTTTGTGAGGGGTTGAGGCCAATTCTGTATTGCCTCAATTTTATTTAGTTGTGGTTTCACTAACCCCCTCCCAATAATGTAGCCCAAGTATTTGGCCTCCTCTAAGGCTAGTGCACACTTCTCTGCATTTATGGTTAACCCCGCATCACTTATGGCATCTAACACCGCCTGGACCTTACAGAGGTGACTTTCCCAATCCGGGCTAAAAATGACCACATCATCGAGGTAGGCAGCGGAGTAATCACGATGTGGTCGCAGGATCAAGTCCATCAACCTCTGAAAAGTGGCAGGGGCTCCATGTAACCCGAATGGCATCACTACGTATTGGAAGAGCCCATCAGGGGTGGAGAATGCAGTCTTCTCTCTAGCCTCAGGAGTGAGGGGGATCTGCCAGTAGCCCTTAGTGAGATCGAGGGTGGTTATGTACCTGGCATTACCCATCCTTTCTATCAACTCATCTACCCTGGGCATGGGGTAGGCATCGAACTTGGAGATCTCATTTAACTTTCTAAAGTCATTACAGAACCTCCAAGTTCCATTGGGCTTTGGGATTAGCACAATCGGGCTGGACCACTCGCTCTGGGATACCTCAATGACTCCTAGGTCAAGCATATGTTTTACCTCGGATGATACCGCCTCCCTCCGTGCTTCTGGTATCCTATAGGGCTTAAGGTTTACTCTGCTTCTAGGCTCAGTTTCAATATGATGACTAATGAGATGCGTACGCCCTGGGAGGTCAGAAAACTTGTCTTTACTTTTCTGCAGGAACTCCTTAGCTTCCTGCTTCTGTGACACTGATAGGGTGTCACCAGTCTTGACCGGAGGGATTGGTGGTGACCGATGACCAACAGGATTTGTCGCCACCAAGGATTCCCTGTCTTTCCAGGGCTTGATCAAGTTTATGTGATAAACTTGAAAAGGCTTCCTTCTACCTGGTTGGTGTACCTTGTAGTTGACCTCACTGACCTTCTCTACAATTTCATAGGGACCCTGCCACTTTGCTAGGAATTTGCTTTCTACCGTGGGAACAAGTATGAGTACCCGGTCACCTGGGCTAAATGTCCTGATTCTTGCAGAACGATTGTAAATTCTGCTTTGGCCCTCTTGCGCCCTCTGGAGGTGTTCCCTTACTAGGGGCATTACAGTGGCTATACGGTCCTGCATTTGTGCTACATGCTCTATAACACTCTTGTATGGGGTGGACTCACTTTCCCATGTCTCTTTCGCTATATCCAATAAACCCCTAGGGTGAAGACCATAGACCAATTCGAAGGGAGAGAACCCTGTGGATGCTTGGGGCACTTCCCTAATGGCAAACATCAGGTAAGGTAGTAAGTGATCCCAATCACGACCATCTTTTTCCACCTCTTTCTTCAACATATGTTTTGTTAAACCTCTCCACTAACCCGTCTGTCTGTGGGTGATATACAGAGGTACGTATGTGTGAGATTTTAAACAGTTTGCATAGCTCTTTCATCACTTTCGACATGAATGGTGTACCTTGGTCAGTCAAGATCTCCTTGGGGATCCCCACCCTGGAAAACATATAAAACAATTCCCGTGCAATTGTTTTAGATGCAGTGTTTCTTAGGGGTACAGCCTCAGGATAGCGGGTCGCATAGTCTAATACAACTAGAATGTACTGGTGACCCCTAGCCGACTTTACAATGGGACCCACCAAGTCCATTGCGATCCGGTCAAAAGGTACCTCTATGATGGGGAGTGAAACCAACGGACTGCGGAAATGCGACACTGGGGCGCTAAGCTGACATGTAGGGCAGGACTGACAGTATTTTTTTATGTCAGCATAAATCACAGGCCAATAAAACCTCTGGAGGACTCTCTCCTGCGTTTTATCCGTCCCCAAGTGGCCCCCAAGGACATGATTATGGGCCATGTCGAGTACCTGACGCCGGTACGACTTAGGCACCAGAAGCTGTTCCACAACCTCATCATTAATTTTAGTGACTCTATAGAAGAGATCATTAGTCATAGAAAAATGTGGAAACTTTTTCTCAGCTTCTGGTTCCTGAGGTACCCCATTCACAACCGCAACCTGTTCTCTCGCATTTTTGAGAGTGGGGTCCTGCAACTGTGCAGTACCAAAATTATCCCTAGACACCTCTAAGTCTGGAACATTCTGCTCAGTGGGAGGAGCCTCTTCCTCACCAGCCAGGACCTGCAAAGGAAAAGCATCATTTTCATCCTGTACATTTTTATCATTTACCGTGGGTAATGCAATAGACTTAGGGGTCTCCTCACTTCTTTCAGGGGATTGTTTTTTTCCCCATAGAGCCCAGAACAATGAAAAATCACACCCCAATATCACATTATGCATAAGGTTTTTAACCACACCCACTTCATATTGTACAGCGCCTAGTTCAGTCCCGACATTAGCCAGTACTATAGGGTAAACCTTTGTATCGCCATGTATGCATACGACGCTCATATGTCTTTCTGGCACAAAGTCCCCAGCCACCAGACTGGCATGCACCAAGGTGACAAGGCTTCCTGAGTCCAGCAACGCCTTAACAGGGAAGTCATTGACAGTAATGTTGCAGACTTGCGGTTCAGTCTCTAGTCCAGTGACTGCAACAAAAGACGGTTCCGCAAATAGCGACTGACGCCGGCTAGCGTCACACTCCATGGGCTCATGGGTAAGAGGGCAATGGGCAGACACATGTCCCGTCTCATGGCATCTCCAGCACTGGATAGGGCCTGTTCTCCTTGGCGGGGAGTCCTTTTTAGGGCCACTTAGCCACCTGGGACCATCACCAGTCTTTTGCCCTTGAGACACCGCCTGAGCTCTCTTCCCTCTATCAGCACCCCTCCACACTCCCCCAATAGATGTAAGTCTCTTACCAGCTGAAGGCACAAGTCTGGCACTCCGGGGAGGTGAAGGTGCTGCAGAAACATCACGGAGGTAGTCCTCGGTCGTTGGAACCTCTCGACAAGATTGACAAGTTCGTCGGCACTCCTAGGGTGACCTTGTCCCACCCAGCGTTGTAGATCAGCAGGAAGTGCTCGGAGGTAGCGATCCATCACGACCCTCTCTAGGATCTGGGCAGGAGTAGAGGTGTCTGGCTCCAGCCACTTTCTTGCCAAATGAATGAGGTCATACATCTGCGACCTTGCTGATTTGTCCAGACTGTAGCTCCAGTTGCGTACCCTCCGGGCACGGACAGCAGCAGTAACTCCTAGTCGGGCCAGTATCTCCGCTCTTAGCCGAGGATAGTCCTTGACCTCTTGCTCACTGAGGTCATAATAGGCCTTTTGAGGTTCGCCTGTTAAATAGGGCGCAATCACTTCTGCCCACTCAGTGGAGGGTAGCTTTTCTCGCTCAGCCACACGCTCAAAGACAGTTAAGTAGGCCTCAATATCGTCATCAGCAGTCATCTTTTGCAGCGCTCGCTGCACGGCTCTTCTCACAAAGTCTCTGGCGCGGCTACTGCCACTGGCTGTGGATAAGCACCTGCAAGCGCCTCTTGCTTTGCTATCAGGTGCTCAATGAGTTTCTGCTGTTGAGCCATTGCTTGCTGATGTGCAGCCATTGTCTGTTCATGGCGCAGGTTAGCGTCTGTCAGAGCCTGTTGTTGCTGCATATTAGCCTGCTGCTGTTGCAGACTCACTTGCATTAACTGCTTCAACATTTCCTCCATGTTGCTTGTCTGTTTTTGGAGTGAAGCAGCAGCCTTCACCCAGGACATAAGCAGCTGTAGCCAAGTTGATGCACACCGTTGCCCCTAGCAACAGTTTTGCCCGCTCCGCAGCACCAATTGTAGGGATCTTCCCGGGGAAGGTGTGTTTGGACACAGTGCACAGCAGACTTGGCTTTGTAAAATAACAGCTTGGCGTTTATTTGCAGCATAAACAGTCCAGAAAACATAAATACAGCAACACCGTGCTTTTAAGAACAAAACAAAAAGGTCTTGCCCGTCTGGGCGCTTCAACAGGTCACCTATCTGACACTTCAATCAGCGGTATCGCACGGTATGAATAAGCCCCAGCAGCGGCAGTACTCTTTGCTCCCAGCAAACACAGCATGCAGGCTGTTCACTCCTGGCTGAGAGCAAACACTGGCACCTCTGCAGGGCTTTTACCTTGTCAGGCTGATTACGGCCAGAGACACTTGACCCCAAAACCTGACCTGGATCGGGGGAAGGGAATGGCAAGTCCCACTACCAAAACCTACCTGCCATTCCATGTAAGTCCAGGCCCGGCAATAATAAATAATAGCTCAGCAGCATAACACTGCTGAGCACAGATCCCTCCTGGACTTACCATCTTACGCTCCATATTAACCTGGGTGAGATGTACACCCCCTCGAGCACTTTTCCAGTGACATGTCTACAGTATACACTCCGGATGGGATTTTATTCATTTTCAATGCAAAGTATCTTTTGAATTAATCACGGCCATTGTTACAAATTGCAACAACGGCCGTAATTAATTAAAAAAATACTTCCAGTGATATATTTGGAATCTGATTACCTCTTCAGTAAAATGCTATATGGCTTATGGTTCATGTATCTCCTCCCTCCCACACAATATTTTGTATTATTGAAAATGTATTTTGTTTTAACTTAATGTTTCTCTCTTTTTTTGGGAATAGATTGTATACATGTGAAACATTAAAACTTTTTTTTAGTAACTTAATTTGGTTTAAAGTACTTGTCTAAGCTTTACAACCTATCCCCTCTACACAGACCTCTTGTCTTATATTTCTTTCTGAATATATGCTACTGTGAAAGCTGGTAATCACAAACGTTATTTTAACAAAGTTGTACCTTACCTTGCAAATATAGGTTTATAATTTATAAAAATGCATGTCTGCCAAAGTTGAAGGAGTGGGCTCTGCCGTTCATCATGTGGGGTAAGCCTCTCTGCCTGGTTCTTACTTTCATGATAGTTGAGAATGCATTCTCAGATGTGTAATACTGCTCATCACAGTCATATAATGTCAACTGATCCTTGTGATGTTGCTATAATTAACTGATTGATTCCTATAGGTGGGAAAAAAAATATAAGCCTAGAATTTACTTTCTGAACAATTGTGTGCAAATCATGACTATTAGGCACTCAATAGCAACAAAATGAATTTGGCTTTAATTTTCAGTCTGTGCATGATCGATGAAAAGAAGTGACAGGTCATTGAACCCACCGAAGTCCATTGGATGTGGATTTAAAGTGGATTTCAACATGGAATCCATGCTGGAATCTACATGACAAAACTTGTGGGATGGTACCCTAGAAGTGATTTTATTACAGTACACATTTTTGGATGCTATGTATGTTTCCTTCTTTGCAAAAAATAAAATTGCATTTTAAAGGCGTCATTGCTGATAAGCGGAAAGGGAGTGTTTTCCATTTTGTGAGTCATTAATCTAATATTTAAAAGGGACAATTGAGAAAAGGAAGGCTATGCTTATCACTAACATGCTGAAACACAAACATCTGATGGCTCCTATTGGGTTTAATGTTCATTTTACTACCTATTAGTATACTGAAACCTAGACCTCCAATTCTAGGTCTGGGAATCTGAGAGCTTTTATAGTTCTCTCTCTATGTAACAATATACGAACAAAAGCTTAGGGAATTAAAGGGATTAGTTGATACGATTTCTAATGCAGTTTTCATATGTATATCCCTTTTGGACAAGTATAATACAGGTATTATTGGATAAGTGCAATATTGTATTATAAAAATAAATTCTGATTAATCATCAGATAATTTATTTCAATTCTTATGCCTGTGATTCTAGGAAAGAATCATTAAATGTGTCCTCCCTTTACGGTTCAATATGTTCCTGTTCTTGAAACATAGGCAGATTTGTGAGTAGGGAAAACCCATCCAGGAAGTAGGAGTAAACTGTAACAACATCATGGCTATAGTATAATATTAATTGCTAGAAAAACATTGGGCAACTAATTGCTTATCTAGGTTACAAAGAAGGATATGTTTTAGCTTTTAATATTCGGGGGGAAAAACAAAACTAAACATTTAATTTGTATGCATATTGGCCAAAAAGTTGTCTCTATATTTAAATGGAAGGTCATATCTTAAATCTGTCTTTATCTCATATCTGTGCCTAAACCACAAGCAACTTTTAATAGCAGTCTATGACTAAATGAGCACTACTTATACTCTATGGGGAAGATTTATCAAACATGGTGTAAAGTGCAACTGGCTCAGTTGCTCCTAGCAGATTCCACCTTTCATTTTCCAAAGAGTCTGTGAGGAATGAAAAGCGGAATATGGTTTCTAGGGGCAACTGAGCCAATTCTACTTTACACCAGTTTGATAAATCTCCCCCTATAAGGCTATGTTCACACAATGCATAAACAATGTCCGTTGTTTTAATAAAAAGTATGTTGTATGAACATAGGGTATGTTTACTTGGGCAGATTTACAGCAGATTTTCTGCAACTGATTGTCTATGCACTGACAGTTTTTGATGCACAATCACTGCATATTTTCTGTAGCAGATCTGCTGCAAATATGCATGCATTAATATACCCTTAGGAACATATATATCAGTCAAGCCCAGATGGGGTAGAAAGAAGCCAATAGGTATATCCAAAAGAATTTTTGCCCTGTTCATTTTTAAGCCATGCTCAAGCCTCCGGGTTTTGGAAGGGTTAATCCACAGGCATTGCTTCACTAAAGGGGTTCACACACTTTAGCTCCCAGGGGTTCAGATAAAAATGCAGCCGCCTGTGATTAGTTTCTCCTAAGCCTTGTTTCCTGAACTTTGACTGCTGTATTTTGGACCTGACCTTTTGCCAGGTCTTCTGACCCTGCCATTGTGCACCTTGACAACTTCTCCTGGTTTGACCCTGCTTGGTATACTTTATGTTGCTGGTTCTGTTTTGGTTCTGGTACGGCCTTCTAGTTTTTACTCCTGGCCTGTGCTTTGACTATTCTTTAGTTTCAATTTTTTTCCCCTGTAATGCCTGCTGGTTCTGACCTATTCATCAGGGGAACCAGAAAATATCACAAGAAAACCCCTGAGGGACCATGATAGGTGAGTATAAGCTTTTTTATTAGTTTATTTGTGACCACAGCAATATATAAGTAATTTTAGTGTCTGGAATACCCCTTTAAAGTTTGATGCATTATAGTATGTAACTCCCTAATTGTCAAGTTACAATTTGCTACATTTCTATGAAGGCTTCACTTCAGCAGATACAGGACCTAAAGGATGTGATGTTAATGGTATGGTGTCAGATACCACAGGATCTCTTTAAAGGTCCAATGGTGTCAATGCGGCAATAGGTTAGATCTGTTGTGGTGGTATGAGGGGAACCTACACAAAAATGGCAGGTGATTGCAGCTAGACAGTAATCAGGACGGTGAACCAGGGAATAGAAGTAGATAAAGGCCAGCTTGGGGGTGCTGGAGTGTGCAGCATTAAGTCCATGAATACATAGCAAAAGAGCAAACGGCACTAACCCAATCTTGCTTCAAAACATAGAGGGAGATTTATCAAACTGGTCTAAAGTAGAATTGTCTTAGTTGCCCCTAGCAACCAATCAGATTCCACATTTCATTTTCCAAAGAATCTGTGAGGAATGAAAGGTGGAATATGATTGGTTGCTAGGGGCAACTGAGCCAGTTTCACTTTACACCAGCTTGATAAATCTCCCCCATAGTCTTTAATTTACATCTTCAATAGTGCAGGGAGGGAGAGCCGGTATGCACCTGGAACAGCTGCTTCATGCTGGCCAGAAAAAATGCATGTAACATGAAACAATAAAATATACCGTACTATCTGCCCTCTTGAAGTTTGTATACAGTGCACCATACTTCCCATAATTTTATATATTCTTCAAGCTTATATATATGCTTCAGTAAAATATACCTACCTGTCCCTTATTCATGGATGCCAATTTGAACACATATAGCCAGTCATGGCCTCCTGCGCAATTATGTCATAATTGTATCTCCTGCATCTTAAAGGAAGCCCAAAATGGCTGTGCAGGGAGCGGGGTTTTCCCTTATAGCTTGTGCAAGCAGTTAATTTTTCAGTTGTATATGTGACTAAGATGTCTTCTCTTCTCCCAAATTCTCAAGTCTAGCTTTAACAACTGGATTAGAAAAACTAGAGGGAAACAGACTGGTATGTCCCACTACGTCTTTTTAAACATTAACAACGGCCTTCTTTTGATAAAGACGGACGTTATCAATTATCATGATCCCGTCAAAAGACAGATGTTTTTTGCATAAGAAGTAGTCATGGGAACATATCCGTACAGTGTAAAGTGTATGAAGAATTCTGCTCCTGCATTGTGTTAATAAACTTTTATCATTTACATGAAATAACATTTTTATTGTAAAATTTGACAGACATTCGGTAGCTACTGAGTCACATATCTTTGTTTTTTATATATATACATATACATCTCATTGTTAAATGGGTCGGGAAGCAGTGGTGCTGCAATTATGAGGCGACCTGAGTCATCTGCCTCAGGCAGCGCCACCAGCTGTCATCATGGGGGCGGCATTCAGTGGCAGATTATAATATGGGCGGTTCGGTCGGCCGCCCACATTATAATCCGCCACTGATTGTACCATGTACCGGAGACCCCCGTGCCCGGACAGCATCTGTAATTAGATGCTGGGAGCGGGGGAGACTGTATTCATAAGCGCCGCGCTGTAATGAATCAGCGCTTATGAATACAGTCTCCCCCGCTCCCAGCATCTAATTACAGATGCTGTTCGGGCGCGGGGGTCTCTGGTACCCGCATTCCACGTCAGTGATCCGTCAGGATCACGGAACGTGGAAATGCAGCCGCCCAGGTAATGCGCAGCTGCCGGAGGTGTCCCATCCTGTCCCCGGCAGCGCGCGCATCAGAGAGCTCCCCGTGCGCCGGAAGTCACAGCCTCAGGCACACGGGGAGCTCTCTGATGCGTGCGCTGCCGGGGACAGAACGGGACACCTCCGGCAGCAGCGCATCAGCCGAGGACCAGACCAAAGAGGCTTGACGGGGGAACGGAGGGTAGGTGAGTTATGTGCTGTTTTTTGTTTTTGTTTTATCTGCTGTGCGGGGGGGAGAGGGGGACCATCTATAAGGGAGGGGGGCCGAGGGGGACCATCTATAAAGGGAGGGGGGGGGAGAGGGGAACCATCTATAGGGGGGGGGAAGAGGGGGACCATCTATAAGGGAGGGGGGGAGAGGGGGACCATCTATAAGGGAGGGGGGGAGAGGGGGACCATCTATAAGAGGGGGGAGAGGGGGACCATCTATAAGGGGGGGGAAGAGGGGGACCATCTATAAGGGATGGGGGAGAGGGGGACCATCTATAAGGGGGAAAGAGGGGGACCATCTATAAGGGAGGGGAAAGAGGGGGACCATCTATAAGGGAGGGGAAAGAGGGGGACCATCTATAAGGGAGGGGGAGAGGGGGACCATCTATAAGGGGGGGGGGGGGAGAGGGAGACCATATATAAGGGAGGGGGGAGAGGGGGACCATTTATAAGGGAGGGGGAGAGGGGGGCCATCTATAAGGGGAAAAGAGGGGGACCATCTGTAAGGGAGGGGAAAGAGGGGGACCATCTATAAGGGAGGGGAAAGAGGGGGATCATCTATAAGGGAGGGGGAGAGGGAGACCATCTATAAGGGAGGGGGGAGAGGGGGACCATTTATAAGGGAGGGGGAGAGGGGGACCATGTATAAGGGGGAGAGAGGGAAGAGGGGGACCATCTATAAGGGAGAAGAGAGGGACCATCTATAAGGGAGGGGAAAGATGGGGACCATCTATAAGGGAGGGGGGAGAGGGGGACCATCTATAAGGGGGGGGGAGAGGGAGACCATATATAAGGGAGGGGGGAGAGGGGGACCATCTATAAGGGAGGGGGAGAGAGGGGGACCATCTATAGGGGGGGAGAGGGGGACCATCTATAAGGGAGGGGGGAGAGGGGGACCATCTATAAGGGAGGGCGGAGAGGGGGACCATCTATAAGGGAGGGGGGGAGAGGGGGACCATCTATAAGGGAGGGGGGAGAGGGGGACCATCTATAAGAGGGGGGAGAGGGGGACCATCTATAAGGGGGGGGGGGGAAGAGGGGGACCATCTATAAGGGATGGGGGAGAGGGGGACCATCTATAAGGGAGGGGGGAGAGGGGGACCATCTATAAGGGAGGGGGGAGAGGGGGACCATCTATAAGAGGGGGGAGAGGGGGACCATCTATAAGGGGGGGGAGAGAAGGACCATCTATAAGGGAGGGGGAGAGGGGGACCATCTATAAGGGGGGGAGAGGGAGACCATATATAAGGGAGGGGGGAGAGGGGGACCATTTATAAGGGAGGGGGAGAGGGGGCCATCTATAAGGGGGGGGGGGGGGAGAGGGAGACCATCTATAAGGGAGGGGGGAGAGGGGGACCATTTATAAGGGAGGGGGAGAGGGGGACCATCTATAAGAGGGGGGGAGAGGGGGACCATCTATAAGGGAGGGGGGAGAGGGGGACCATCTATAAGAGGGGGGAGAGGGGGACCATCTATAAGGGGGGGAAGAGGGGGACCATGTATAAGGAAGGGGGGAGAGGGGGACAATCTATAAGGGAGGGGGGACCATCTATAAGGGAGGGGGGAGAGGGGGACAATCTATAAGGGAGGGGGGACCATCTATAAGGGGGGAAGAGGGGGACCATCTCCTAAAAGATCAGCACCCTCCTCTCCTGACATCCTCTGTGCTGCTGGGACTTCTCCTATAGGATTAACACCCTCCTCTCCTGACATCCTCTGTGCTGCTGGGACCTCTCCTATAGGATTAGCACCCTCCTCTCCTGATCTCCTTTGTGCTGCTGTGACCTCCCCTATTGGATCAGCCCCCTCCTCTCCTGACATCCTCTGTGCTGCTGGGACCTCTCCTATAGGATCAGCCCCCTCCTCTCCTGACATCCTCTGTGCAGCAAGGGACCAAACATTATGTTTATTGGGGATAGCAGTGTGTGTGTGTGGGGGGGCAGTAGTGGATTATAATGTGGGCGGATTGACGGGGGGGCGTCATCCTATAGTTCGCCTCGGGCAGCAGAGAGGCTAGAATCACCCCTGTCGGGAAGCAACACCTTTGTTACTTACTTATTGAAAGCTTCTTGTGCAACTGGCAGTTTTGTATATTTTAAATAGAACTGCTATTATATTGGGCACTTCCACTTTTTTCTTTACAATGATAGCTAACAGACGAATAGTATTGCAATGGCAAAACACAAGTGAATGTCCTCAACCTGTTGTGTTAGTTTTTTTGTTTTGTGTTGTAGGTATTTTTCTGCAGAGTTTAAGAACAAAAAAAGGAACATCGACAACGTTATCATCATATTTCCAAACAATACACATGTAAAACACAAGAACTACTGACATCACTGTGAACCTTTAAATCTGCCATACACTGATTAGCAGTAAAAGAAAGGGTTATCCACTGTTAGAATAACATAGGCACTTTTTGCCAGAGAAAGCACAACTCTTGTCTCCAGTACAGGTGTGGTTTGCAACTAAGCTCCTTTCACTTCAATGGAACTAAGTTGTAAAAGCCTACACAAACTGCAAACAAGAATGATGCTGTCTGTGAAAGAAAGTGTCATTATATATATATATATATATATATATATATATATATATATATATATATATATTATGCTGGATAACCCCTTTGGGACTACCTGTCTAATATTGTGTAGATTCCCCTTGTGGCAAAAAAAGTAGCTCTGACCTGTGAAGGCATGGACTCTGCAAGACCTCTAAGGCTATGTTCACATAATGTTTTTGCTGTCCATCTTTTTTCATAATGTTGTCAGTCATTTTGAGTAACAAATGACGTCTTTAATTTAGTGGGGTTTTTTTTTTGCCGTTGGTACATTATTCTAGTTCAGGCCCTTTTAGGTGTGGTTCTTTTTTGAGTGTCCATTGAATTTAGTAGTAAAGAAGATAAAAGGGCGGTGAAGAAAGTGTGTGAACAACTAGAATAGTTGTGAAAAATTAGAATAAGAAGTGACCAAAAAGTAACATATATGCAAGCAAGCTACTGATAGAAAGTACAGATCATGGCAGAAAAAAAATACATCTCAAATAGCCCCATAAACCAGAAGATAAAAGTGTTATCAAAATAGAGCAATTTGTAACACATTTAGTTTTTTTTTTTTTTTTTAAAAAGGTTTAAATTTTTTAAAAGTAGTAAAATAAAATAAAGATATGTGTAATAGTACTGACCTGAGAAACATAGATAACATTCCAGCTTTACCATAGGCTGAATGGCACTGATTGGCTGATGGGGACAGAGGGGAGCCTCACACACAGCCGATGCACCGAGCAGGTAATGTATGCTCCGGGCCGGGGGTGCAGGCTGCGGGTGGTTAAAGGGGCCAGTTACATATCCCCAGCAGAATTTTGATGTAGCTAAAAGCTTGCATCGTGCAATCCGCTGCAAATCTGGTACGTGTGCAGGTACCCTTAAGGGGATACTAAGACCAATAATACCAACAGTACCAGTTTACAAGGGACAATTGTTACCACCACATACTGACTAATACCACCACTACTACTAAATAAAATCCACTGTACAAATACCAGTATCCTGTCATACAGTGACCAAATAACAGTAGATAATCAGCACAGGCTCTGCACAGCATGTGATTATAGTGCAGTTAAAGCCAATGACTCACAAGGGGCATCTTTTTCGAGTAAATCACAGGGGGCGTCTTCTCCAGTCACAGTTGCTCACTATTCCTTTTCTTCTCCATCTGACCTGTGTCATCATGAGGACTACTCTCAGCATCTACTTGTCCCCATAAAATCTGCCAGAAAAACATTTAAGGCTTCTAACTTATGCACCATCATCATCCTTCACCATCCATCTATATTGTCCCATGTGTATCCTCATATATAGATGCAGAGGCGTTGCAATCCTAGGGCATAGACACTCTAGCCACGCCAATTTGACACAGGGCTGCACGTTTAAAAGTCAATTTTTTAACGGCATCACCTGCTGAGCGGACCCCAGGACAGATCTTGGATTAGAGGCACCTATAAGAAGGCACAAGCGGTTTTGGGGGAAAGATTGTGGGTACAGAGTCGCTTTAAAAATTTGTATTTTCCTTGTGCCATAACAAGACTGTATGATTGTTAGATTTTTTATAATGAACTGCTCAGTAAGGTTTACAGTTGTTTTACAGAATCAGAAGTCAGAAACTATCCGTCTGCATCACTAAAGCAACTCAATGACAAAGACTGTGGATTATGTCAGGACATTAAAACGACTCTGTACCCACAATCTGAGGTAATTAGAGTATATTGCTGCAATGATGGGGTCTACCTGGTCTTTTACAAAGTCCAGGTAGGCAGGCCCATTTTACCACTAGGCACTTGCAGAAGACAGGGGTAGCTGCAAATAAAAAAAAATATAGTAACCAGAGTGTTAAAGGACAACTCTGGTGAAAAGCTTTTTCCCAGTAATTGAAACACATTACAAAATTATATAACTTTGTAATATGCTTCAATGCCCTATCTGCCTCCCTTCCCTGTCTTTTCCCCCTCAACCTATTCACGTATTCACTTTAAATTATTGACCATGACGTACAAGGCCATCCACAACCTGTCCCCTCCGTACATCTCTGACCTGATATCCCGCTACCGTCCCTCACACAACCTTCGATCCTCCAGTGACCTCCGTCTGCGCTCCCCCTTGTTCGTACCTCGCACAACCGCCTCCAAGACTTTGCCCGAGCCTCCCCCATACTCTGGAATTCACTACCCCGACACATCAGGCTCTCATCCACCATCAAGGCTTTCAAAAGTAACCTGAAAACCCACCTCTTTAAACAAGGCTACAACCTACAATAACTCTGCATCACACTTGAATGGCTGCACTTTACCTCCTGTTTCTCTCCCCGTACCTTATAGATTGTAAGCCCTCATGGGCAGGGTCCTCTTCCCCATGTATCAATCTGCCATCTGCCTTCATGTAATGTGTTTTGATCTTGTAATGTTCTTGTTTGTTACCCCTGTCGTCTGTATAGCGCTCTGGAATTAAGTGCGCTTTATAAATAAATAATAATAATAATAATAATAATAATAATAATAACCTCCTGCCGGGAAGTAAAGTAAACTCATTCTTACCTAAAGACTGTTTACCCCAGGCTGTTCTGTGGGAGACAATGACATAATCAAGAGGGAAACTAGTCTAAGCCCTGTTAGGCCAGCCTTCCTTTGTCAGATGATTCAGGTTGCTCAGCTCTGATTGGCTGAGCAAGCTAAAAGCCATCTAAGAGTTCTACAGAGTCAGTTAGACATCACAGGAGCCAAAATGCATCATGGGAAAGCCCAAACCTGGAAGGGAAGAACCAACTGGAGTTTCAGTTTTTTTTTATCAGCGCCACTCATCCAAGTCCTGTGGTCGTGGAAATGCTCTATTCTGTCACTAGAGAAATGTATGCTACAGTGTAAGGGTACATTCACATGGGTAAAAGAAGAATTTTTCTTGACATTAAAAAAGTCTAGAATATTGTTAATTAGTTTATTAGCTTAATTGGAACCAATTCATTGGAACCCCCCCCCCCCCCCCCCCCAAACACAAACATTGATTCAGAAGGAACCACACTGGCAGTGTTTCACACAGGAGTTTCACTAATGTATTTAGAGATTTTACTATGGAAAACTCTGATTAAAAAGCTGACCAGGAGACAGACTGTACACAGTCCCAGCACTGGTGTTCCACTAAGACTTGGGCATAATAACTCACTCAGGTTCCCACAATGGGATATGGTTAAAGTGTATTCTGTGTTTTCCCCACTAGGTGTCACTACTGTGTTTTCTGTATGTCTTATAGTGTGCACAGCTGAAGGAAGCATTGGGTTAATTGTGTTTGTCACATGTCACATTGTTTTCCTCTTATCACCAATGCAGGCCGGTTTCCCTCCTTTTTCTGTCCAATCCCCTATGTTTTCTCTTTTGCACCACACAGCCACACCAATCACTCGGAGGCTTAGTTTTGCCCCCTATAAAGGGAGATTAGTTTCTGGTGGGAGGGTCTTATAGTTCATTCAGTAGTTGGAGAGAGACACACACAGAGACAGTTCCTGCTGCAGTGAAGCTGGGGCCCTGCTTAGGCAAGGACCCTTGTCAGGGACCAAAAGACTTTTCTATTTTTATGCAAGTCACCACTGCTAGCATGCAGCGAGGGATACTCTCTACAAGACACAGGGCAGCATACCTGAATTAGGCACTGACCCCAGTACGACAAAGCTGCAACTTAAGTAGGTATCCTACTTTAATGCACGGCTGTTTTGAAAAGTTTTGAGAAGTCTGCTCATCCCAGGGCAGGGACATGGGACTTCAAACTTCCTTAATAGGACGGGTATTCCGATACTGTAGGGCATAAGGCGGTCAGATACGCAAGTACAGATATCTTTTTCTCCTTCTCCTCCCAACTACACTATCCTGGCAGAGTACACAGCTACCTTGGACAGAGCTCCTTTACTCTCACTCACTTCTACAGTTACTACTCCTTCTACCTCTTGCCTGCATCTGAAGTTACTGAAGCCTTATTTTTGTATTGCACTAAAGAATTTAAGTAAATAGACATTATTCTGGTTACTACTGGACTCTGTCTATTATTCTGCACCTAAACCCCAGATTACAACTGGGCTATGCAAACCTGCGGAAGCACTGCCTGTCTGACTTCGGGTACCACTCCAGGCTACCGTGACAAGTGCCCAAGTTACCCTACACCCACAACACCAATACTACCTCTGGCCAACTGCAACCCCTACTGCTTTGCCACCCTAATATCTTTTTGTTTGTTCCCATAAAATACAGCACTATGATATCAAGGTTGGTTTAGAAGATCAGCTACAGTACTTGGTAGAGATAAATTAAAGGAAAGGCAAAAGTAAATAACACTTCTATGTGATTGTTGTAGCTTTAATGTGTTCAGTGTAAAGCAGAAATGAATTTCACTTTTGTTGTTTTGCTACATCAAAGCATTGAGTGAAAATATTCAAACCACAAAAATCTATTATTTCACAAAGGAAAGAGATTGAAAGACTTTAATAAGTTCTAAACCAAAAAGGACAGCCCTATTAGCATTACTCTTTTGTGTGGTTACTTTTCTATGAATCAAATTCTAATACCAATATTATTAATGCACATGTTTATCTAGCAGTACAAAAGCCACACCCTTACTGTTGTGTATAACAGAGTAGATCAAAAGAGACTTTAGATTAGTCCATTTATATAAGCAGATTTTAATAGCATTTGCACAGGAATCTATGGCACAGTAATAAAAAAAATATTTATATATATTATACCAAAAATATATTTTGTATGTTAACCTTACTGTATAACATTTCTATGCAACAAGTTAAATATGAACAGTACTTAACACTTAAAATCTGGATATTCACATTGCGTCCAACAGTTGACTATCTGTTGTATGGGGGGGAAGGGCACATTTCAATATGCCTTAACCCTCTTTTAGCAAGGAGATAAGCTACCACTACCTGAGTTTGGCATTGGTTTGCCCACTTGGTTGAACATACAATATATGGATTGGGGTAGATAATTGTCAAAAATGTATGGCCATGCTTAAGCCACTACCCTTAAATTGTTTGAGTTGTATTTTAGGCTTCTAATTTGGCATGGGTCACACATAATGGTTTGGTCAGTATTTCATCTTTATTTTTTAGCACATTTTGGTCAGTATTCTTAGCCAAAGCTAGAAGTTGAACTGACCCAAAGAAAAATTGTAATGGAGAGATTTGCACCCATTTTTGTCTTGTAAACCAACTTCTAGTTTTGTCTAAAAATGCTGACCTAAAAAACAAATGTGAATCATGCACAAAATAGGGCTAATACTTTATGGGGACACAGAGGGAGCCTAACTACTATATGGGGCCACATAAGTGGGTCTCATACTATTTAAGGGCTCAGAGGTGGCCTAACCACTATATAGAGCAAAGAGTCGACCTAATACTATATGAGGGCACAGAGGGGATTTAATACTATATGAGGGCACAAAGAAGCCTAATATTATGTGGTTGGCACAGAGGTTTGCAGAATACTATATAAAAAAAATACTATATACTATATAAAATACTATATAAAATACACACACACTGCGGCCCAGGTCTGCAGCCCAGGCCCTGTACACGGCGCTGGTCTGTTCCCAGTCACTGGCCCGGCCTGAAGAATTGGAGATTGGCCCCGCACCCAGTCTGACATTCTGCCCTATTAACTGTGATGTGGCTCCATTAAAATCAATGGAGACACATCACATAGGGGAGGGGTTCTGTCAAATTGGGGGTGGGGGAGCCCCCCTCCAGTCCATCAGGCAGGGCCAGTGACTGGGAACAGACTGCACAGGACCTGGGCAGCGGTTCAAAAAAAGGACTGGGCATTGGCTTACCCGCATCAGCACCGGTGTTTTCATACAAAGATCTTAAAGTGATGTACCTGCTGGACATTAACTTTAAGGCTAGATTCACATGGTGCATTTTTTTTTTTTTCTTCGCCCTTTAACCCCTAACATCCAAGGGTGTACATCTACACCCCTGCAGGCTGGGCCTTAACACAGGAGGGAGCAAATGCACACCCTGCCAGAGGGCCACGCTATCAGCAGCCAGGCCCTCACCCTCAATGGCAGGCCACCGCGCAAGAGCCTGCCATTAATCCCTTAATACCGCGATCAGGCCGCGACGGGATTTAAGTGTAAGTGACATGAGTTTGCGGGGGTCCCGATTGCATGGCCTGACTGCCGGAGGTATACTGCTTACCTCCATGCAGTCTGATCTTCAGGCAGGCTCTTTTAGAAGATTGCAGATAACACTGATCACTGCATAAAATTCAATGAGACTGTGTAAAAGTCCCCTGGGGGGACTAAAAAAATTTTAATAAATTAATAAATAAATGTTTTTAAAAATGCCCCAGAGTCCCTCCCCCAATAAAAGTCTAAATCACCCCCACCTTCCCATTTTCTAAATAAAACACATAAAAGTAATAAAATAAATAAAAATATTACATACCATAACATGCGTAATCGTCTTCTCTATTAAAATAAAACTATTATTTTTGCACAGTGAGCGGCGGGAACAAAAAGTGGTAAAAAAAAATGCTGGGATCGCTGATTTTTTATTAAATTTTCTATATAAAAAATTAATAAAAAGTGATCAATACATCCAATCTAAACAAATATGGTACTAATAAAAACTAGAGATTGTGATGCAAAAATTACACCCCATATAGTCCTGTGGTTAAAAAAATAAATGTGCTATAGGAGTTACAATAGGAACATTTCAAATTTCAAATTTCAAGTTTTACTGTTAATAACAATTGTAAAACATTAGAAAAGCTATATAAACATGCATATCCCTGTATTCAGACTGACCTATAGAATAAAGATAAATTGTCAGTTTTACCGTAAAGTGCATTACGTAAACGCGTAACCCAGAGGTGTAGCTAGGGTCTTCTGCACCCGGGGCAAAGATATCGATCTATCTCCAGTGTGACCCCCAGTGTAATGTGATTCTGTGGTGCCGTCTTCTAATGCACAGGTATGCTCAGCAGTAGAGTCGATCAAACCTCGGGAAATCCTAGGTTCAATTGAACTCGAACACTCACGAACCTGCTGCATAAGATTGCTGATGCCTTCCCAAGTACTGACTGGAATTCCGGGATTCAGCCTATTACCTAGTACCCGGGCAGTCTCCTCCTTCCCCACGGACCGGGAAGGCATCAGCAATCTAATGTGGCAGGTTCGTAAATGTTCGAGTTCTATAGAACCTAGGATTTCCCAATGTTCGATCATCTCCACTCAGCAGCAGAGACAACAGCAGTAACACCTCCACTAATGTATTCCATCACCAAATTCAAAATAGAAATAATTTAGAAAAATTACTCTTGTATCATGGTCGCTTTATATACAGATACAGGTGCTTTATAGATCAGCGTAGGAAACCTTGGCTCCCCAGCTGTTGCAAAACTACAACTCCCATCATACTTGGAAAGTCAAAGCTAAAACTTTGGCTGTCCAGACATGATGGGAGTTGTAGTTCTGCAACAGTTGGAGAGCCAAGGTTCCTTACCCCTACAGATAGTAGGTAAGGTTTATATAGTGATATTTGGATAGGGCAGTTATAAAGGGGTTAAGTATGGAATAATGTACAACCAGATCAGACCCCTAAATAGACACTGGACCCCAACTCTCTTATGTGTCTCCCCCCATCCCAGACAAGTGTTACCCTGTACCCCCCTGTCCCCCTCCCCTCCCCAGACTGTGCACCCCTGATTGTCCTCCCCTTCCCACACACCTGTATCTTCTTTCTTCCTCCTCCATAGTGCAGTGTACATACTTTGAATCCACTTCTATACAAAGTACTTTGGCATAAGATACACCGGATGTATTATGAAACCTCTTAATAAATGTGGCGGTGACATCATAGTCACATGTCAAGGTCCTTCACCATCTCTTTCCTGTACTGTCTCCTGGCTGCTATTTAGCCCTGATTTGTGCAAAATGGCGGTAAAAATGCAGCGATTTTGCGCAAATTATAGCTAAACAGCAGCCAGGAGACAATACAGTATGGAAAATACCTCTTTTGATTAAGTAGAAATTGTCCCCTGCCTCCCCACACTGACAGAGAGGGCAGGACGCTTCCAGGCTGCCTCATCCACTGTGATCCTTCTTTCTCTGCTCCCTGTGATGGCTGCCCCCCCTGGTCTCGGCGCCCGGGGCAGCTGCCCCCTTTGCCCCCCCCCCCCCCCAGCTACAGCCTGCGTAACCCCCCTAACTTTGCGTAATTGCATTATTTGTCCCAAATTCACCCCATAAATGATATTTTGGGAGGTCCGTTATTAATTTTATGGCAGATTGAGGCTGCATTACAAAGCACACCTGTTCCTGAATAAAACAAGACCTCACATGGCCCTGTAGATGGAAATATAAAAGAGTTATAGCTTTTAGAAGGCGAGGAGGAAAAAATAAAAACATAAAAAATGTAAATTGGCCCGGTCCTTAAGGTAATTTTGGGCTCTGTCCTTAAGGGGTTAAAGATCAGGGAGCAAAAACACAAAAATCACTTGTGTTTTAAACGCACTTTGCATACCTGTTAAAACTCCTAGTAACTTACATTGCAAAACCATGACAATTTGTGATGAAAATGCATAGGCTTTTTGCAAAATGTTTATTTTGTCTGAGACATTTAAAATAAAATCAAAATGAAATAAATAAATAAATACATAAATAAAAGGGACACTTGGGAGGTATGAATACACATATACCAGATTTCATAATAACCAACACTATGATAGTAGATTCATCAGAGGCCTGGTGGGGGGTGAAATACAGTACAGTGCCACATTTATTAAGAGGTTTCATAATACATCCGGTGTATGAGTCCACCCTGAATGGTATGGTACTGATCCTTGATCTGTAAATCAACTAAAGCAACCAAATTCTTACACAGATTATTAGGATATTTATTAGGATAAACATAAATTAGGTCATATACACCCTAATTATACATGAATACTAACATTGCCAACTTCCTAGGCTTGTGATTTGCAAGCGGAGCTACATGTACAATGATCTCTCTTCTCTCCTTCATTAACTGTGAAACATATCATCAGCTTCTCCCTAAGCATGATATGCATTAATGACATGATAATGATAAACACTTTTTGTATTAGATAATATGTGTCAGGCAATAGTTACACACTTTTTTTTTTTAAACTGTTGCTCCAGTTTTTGAGCCAAAATGGATGCTGCAGGTGTAAGGCATGTCCTCCATTTATTTTTCCCATTACTTTGAATCCACTTCTATACAAAGTACTTTGGCATAAGATACACCGGATGTATTATGAAACCTCTTAATAAATGTGGCACTGTACTGTATTTCACCCCCCACCAGGCCTCTGATGAATCTACTATAAGGTTATGTTCACACTGCGTACGAGTCTGGCCGCATTTCGTACGCCGCTGTACATGTGCAGCTGAAACTGGGAAAAATAGACATGCGGCCGGATGCGTACGAACCACGAACATACGCCCGTAGTACAGTTATGCTTCCCTAGCTTGTTTCGAAGCGATCTGAGGCAGGTCATTTACTTGGAAATCTTCGCCCAGCCCCGTAAACCACACAGAACCTTTTGGATCAAAAAATAAAGTTCAATTTGGCTGAAATAAGTACTTTGTACGGGACCGCATGGAAATCCACGGCCGTGAGTTTCAACATTTCCGGCCTCAAACAATGGTCTTGTTCATTTTTCACGGCGCAGTATACGATCCGGCCGTAAGCTCATATGTAGTGTGCACTGTGCAGCCGTATATCGTATACTTTCCAGCGTACGCATTAACCCCAAAACTACGGGCGCATATTCGCGGTTCGCACTACGGCTGGAAACATACGCAGTGTGAACATAGCCTAATAGTGTTGGTTATTATGAAATCTGGTATATGTGTATTCATACCTCCCAAGTGTCCCTCTTTTTGAGGGACAGTCCCTACTTTTGACCCATGTCCCTCTGTCCCTCTTTGCCCCTTACATATCCCTCTTTTTGATCTAGGAATTAGATTTGCCTTAAAACGCTTTTTATGTTGCTCTAGAAAGTGTCTGGTTTGTTACTGTATAATAAACCGAAAAAAATGTATAGTATGGTACCGTGTCAGCCAGAAAAATCCATTTTGTGGTAAATACTTGTGATCAAAGTATTGTAGGAGTGATACCTTTAATGGGCAACAAAAAATTGTTAGAGCTGTGAGCTTTCAGGATTCAAAAGATCCCTTTGTCAGACAAATTCACAAATGAATGACTTACAGAAACAGCACAACATTTTAGGGATATTACAAGCAAGAAGGGAGAGACATCTGTGAATGGGGGGGGGGTAAGGGGGTTGAGGGGGTATATACATCACATAGATAAAAAGGACTTGTAAATTAAAGCTTATTTAGAAGTCCAAGATTCTTGGTCAGTTCAGTCTTATCTGTGGAGTGTGTCCATGTAGTGGGTCATAAATCCAGGTGTCAAGTTTGTTGGCCAATAAAGGTATCACTCCTAAAATACTTTGATCACAAGTATTTACCACAATATGTATAATAGACCTAAACCTGCAGATTATTCTATCATGTGGTGCAAGTTGGAATTGTAAAATTCACATCTATAACATCTATAAGGTTGCTATATACAGTTGCTAGCTGTGCCAGGATGAAGAGACACTTACTTTTCATTGGAACAGAGCATTTTTCTGACTGATGCAATGCACAATACAATTTCTATACAAAGAGCAGTTGTTCATTTCTGTATAATCTTATGATAGCAGCATATGTAACAATGTAGTGTCATGAAAATATGACAATAATCCTTTGATAGCAATATATAATTTATCCCATTTTAAAAGCTGCCTTGTTATTCTGACACTCCCAAAAAGAACATAATTTGAAGGTATGATTAAGTACATTTTATTAAAAGGCTGGGATTGAAACAAAAACCATACAATGCATAGGATACAGCTCAATTGTTCCACCCACATACGGCACAACTCATTGAGTCTGATGCTAAAAACATATCTTTCTATCTATAAAAAAGAGAGAACAGCAGCGCAGCAGTCCACAAGATTTTGAGTACAGTGGCCGCAGCTCCAGACCTACATCCGGGGTCTAAACGATACTCTACTCCAGCACTCTAGCAGTAAAGCTAAAAATAAGTCACGTGCTTTACTGCATCATATGGAAAAAAATGCTTTTAGGAGGGTTCACACACAGAAGATCGCAGCGGACTTCACACTGCAAGTTCCGCAGCAAAATCCACTGCGATTCCCGGTACTTCATTTTCTATAGGTTTACACACTCGCAGCAGAATTTTCATTCCGCTGCCGGTATGTAAAGACTCCTATGTATTGATGTCCCGCTTAGGCAATCAGTGCGCTGCGAGTATGTAAACCCATAAAAAATCATAGGACTCAAAATTGTGGCGGATTTTGCTGCGGAACTTTGCTGTGGGGACTGGAACATTGTTTCTTTTTTTTTTTTTTTGCATCCTTTTATGTATATATATGTATATACAAACCTCAACTCTTAATTGTTGTATCTGAGGATCTGTAGTGCAGGGATGCATAGAACCCCCTCCTATGCACTGGGTATCAGCTGTATATTACTGGGATTGGAAAAAAAAATAGATATATACATACACACAGTGTATATATAAATATATATATATGTATATATATATATATATATATATATATATATACAGTGGTACCTTGGTTCAAGAGTAACTTGGTTTAAGAGCTCACAGTTTTTCAAAATTGTGACTTGGTTTAAGAGCATTGCTTTGGTTTAAGAGCTCCCTGTACTAGGTGGGAGGGCGAGTGGAGGAGGGACATGGTCTGCATAGTGTGGTCTACAGCACTGTACTGACCCAGGAAGTCTCCCTTACCTTCTTGGCAGATCCGCTTCAGGCTGGGGCTTGCATTAGGGGACAGGACTGTGGAGGTAATCTCTCCATAGCTGTCACCCCCTCTCCCCAGACAGAGAACACTGCATGCATGTGGGCATATATGTCCTGTTCATTCCTTCATGCTCCCTGCAGTCTCTGTCAGCCCTTGTGTTTCCCACCCTCTCCATTACTGTACAGTAACTTATAATATCACATATTATGCTGTTTCTGAATGTTTGTTTCATCTGTTTTACATGTTATTCAAAATAATAAATCATTATTTTTGGGGAACCAAATTAAGAGTGGATTTGGATAACAAGCACTGTCCCGGAACAAATTATGCTCGTAATCCAAGGCACCACTATATATATATATATATATATATATATATATATATATATATATCAGTGGTGGATTAAATGTACCCTGGGCCCCGGACTGTCCACCCAACCTGCCCCCCCCCCCCCCCGGTCAATCCACCCACATTGTAATCCACTACTGCCCCCCCCCATGCTGTCCCCAATAAACATAATGTCTGGTCCCTTGCTGCACAGAGGATGTCAGGAAAGGAGGGGCTGATCTTCTATGGGAGCTCACAGCAGCACAGAGGATGTCAGGAGAGGAGGGGCTGATCTTATAGGGGAGTTCACAGCAGCACAGAGGATGTCAGGAGAGGAGGGGGCTGATCTTATAGGGGAGGTCCCAGCAGCACAGAGGATGTCAGGAGATGAGGGTTCTAATCCTATAGGAGAGGTCCCAGCAGCACAGAGGATGTCAGGAGATGAGGGTGCTAATCCTATAGGAGAGGTCCCAGCAGCACAGAGGATGTCAGGAGAGGAGGGTGCTAATCCTATAGGAGAAGTCCCAGCAGCACAGAGGATGTCAGGAGAGGAGGGTGCTGATCTATAGGGGAGGTCACAGCAGCACAGACGATGTCAGGAGAGGAGGGTGCTGATCTATAGCGGAGGTCATAGCAGCACAGAGGATGTCAGCAGAAGAGGGTGCTGATCCTATAGGAGAGGACACAGTGTCACAGCAGCACAGAGGATGTCAGGAGAGTAGGGTGCTGATCTATAGGAGAGGTCCGAGCAGCACAGAGGATGTCAGGAGAGGAGGGGACTGATCTTATAGGGGAGGTCACAGCAGCACAAAGGATGTCAGGAGAGGAGGATGCTGATCTTATAGGAGATGGTCCCCCTCTTCCCCCCTTATAGATGGTCCCCCTCTCCCCCCTCCCTTATAGATGGTCCCCCTCCCTTATAGATTGTCCCCCTCTCCCCCCCTCCCTTATAGATGGCCCCCCTCTCCCCCCTCCCTTATAGATTGTCCCCCTCTCCCCCCTCCCTTATAGATTGGTCCCCCTCTCCCCCTCCCTTATAGATTGTCCCCCTCTCCCCCTCCCTTATAGATGGTCCCCCTCTCCCCTCTCCCTTATAGATTGTCCCACTCTCCCCCCTCCCTTATAGATTGGTCCCCCTCTCCCCCCTCCCTTATAGATTGGTCCCCCTCTCCCCCCTCCCTTATAGATGCCCCCCCTCTCCCCCTCCCTTATAGATTGTCCCCCTCTCCCCCCTCCCTTATAGATTGTCCCCCTCTCCCCCCTCCCTTATAGATTGTCCCCCTCTCCCCCTCCCTTATAGATTGTACTTCTCCCCCCCTTATAGATGTCCCCCTTCCCCCCCAGCAGAGGAGGGTGCTGATCTTATAGGAGATGGTCCCCTTCTTCCCCCCCTTATAGATGGTCCCCCTCTCCCTCCTCCATTATAGATGGTCCCCCTCCCTTATAGATTGTCCCTCTCTCCCCCTTCTATTATAGATGGCCCCCTCTCCCCCGTCCCTTATAGATTGTCCCCCTCTCCCCCCTCCCTTATAGATTGGTCCCCCTCTCCCCCCTCCCTTATAGATTGTCCCCCTCTCCCCCCCTCCCTTATAGATTGGTCCCCCTCTCCCCCCCTCCCTTATAGATTGGTCCCCCTCTCCCCCCTCCCTTATAGATTGTCCCCCTCTCCCCCCTCCCTTATAGATTGTCCCCCTCTCCCCCTAAAACAAAACAAACAAAAAAAAAAACACAACTCACCTGCCGTCCGTTCCCTTGTCGAGCCTCTCTCCTTCTGCAGCCTCCGGCTGATGTGCCCCTTATAGATGTCCCCCTTCCCCCCCAGCAAAGGAGGGTGCTGATCTTATAGGAGATGGTCCCCCTCTTCCCCTCCTTATAGATGGTCCCCCTCTCCCCCCCTTCCTTATAGATGGTCCCCCTCCCTTATAGATTGTCCCCCTCTCCCCCCTCCATTATAGATGGCCCCCCTCTCCCCCCCTCCCTTATAGATTGTCCCCCTCTCCCCCCTCCATTATAGAGGGGGGACAAACCAAAAAAAAATACAACACAACTCACCTGCCGTCCGTTCCCCCGTCGAGCCTCTCTCCTTCTGCAGCCTCCGGCTGATGTGCGGCTGCCGGGGGTGTCCCGTCCTATCCCCAGCAGCGCGCGCATCAGAGAGTTCCCCATGCGCCGGAAGTCACAGCCACAGGCGCACGGGGAGCTCTCTGATGAGCGAGCTGCCGGGGATAGGACGGGACACCCCGGCAGCTGCGCATCAGCCGGGGGACTAAGACTCAGTGGCGGATTATAATGTGGGCAGCGGGCCATGGGCCCCGCCCAAACCGCCCATATTATAATCCGCCACTGATATATAAATATTTTCTATTTCTATATATATCTTTATGTAGTTGACCGTTTGATTTTGTTTGCTGTTATTGTTGTTGTTGTTGTGCATCTTTAAACTAAACAGGCTATGTTCACACACTGTAAATAATACCAAAATATGGCCATAATTTTAGGGTCAAAATATGCCCACATTTTTAATGTGAAAATCAGCTGCATTAAAGTCAATGGGAAATTGGCTTAAGGTGCACACACAGTAAAGAATGAAGGCTGTAACTGATTACATGCTCATTCTTCGAGAAAATGCATACATTGTTTTATTTTTATTAAAACATACAATCGTATTTAGTTTTTATTTTACTGTGTGTGATCTTGGCGTCAAAGAAAAAAAACAAATCCTAATATGTATAAAGAAGTCTAAATAATAATAATAAAAAAACTATGGTTCAATAGCAATACAAAGTTATTTTTTAAGAAGTAGTAAAAAAGTAGTGAAATAACAAAAAAATATAAATTTGGTATCACTGCAATCATACTGACTCACTGTTATAACCCTGACAGGTATAAGAAATACATGGATGTCTCAAAACAGGTATATTATAAATAGTGATGTCACAGTAGAGGGACAATAAATAAAGTAATGTTGCAACAGAGTTGTAATAAACAGTAATAGCATAAGGGTGATAAGCAAAATTTGGTTACCGCATATGAATAATTACAGTGATGATGCACACAATGATCATGGGCACAGTAAATATATATACACAATAAATATACAGTCTTATGCTTGGATGTACAGTCTGATGAGGTAGTGCAGTGAGGTGGTTACTGTTTACTGTCAAGTTCTTCAATATATTAATACACTTTTTACTGAATAGATAAATCGTCACACAGAATCTTAGGGGGATATTCACTAACAAATCTAAAAACACGATTTTGTCAAAGATGTTTTGGCATAATTTCCAATCTAATGTGTTTAGTTAAATTTATGTAAATTATCTAATAGCATAGTAAATGTGTCTTAAAAATAAAATGGTCTCTTAATTAGTCTAATAAATCCACCTGGTTCGGAGCAGATGTAGCGATGTGCCAATATATATGTGACTTTTTAAAAAATTGAGCAGTTAATAAATTTAGCTAAAAAAGAATTCTGGCGCACTTTCAATCTAATTAACAACAAAAAATCTAATTCAAAAAGTCGCATCTAATTTGGATAGTCTTGTCTAAAAAAAGCTTCATAAATTCATATTAGATTTATTTTGAGCACAAACTAGATATATTAGACTAAAAACAGGCGCAATTAGTTTGATAAATATCCCCCTTAGTGCTTGACCTTTTGTGCTTTAGGAGGTGCTTAAGAATAGCAAGAGAGAAGAAAGGTAGTTGTAGCGGTGCTTGAAGAGTAGAGTAGAGGAGTTGGGCAAAGGAGCCCCAACCCAATGTAGCTGTGTATTCTGCCGGAACTTGAAGAAATACTTTGTAGTTAAGTGTTTACTATTTGTGTTTAGATGTTGCTCTGACCTCCTTCTGCCCTATAGTTGTGAGCTACTCATCCTGTCAGGGTAATACAAGCCCCAGTCATGGTTATCTGAGCATAGCTAAGTGTCCAGGGGTGTCCCAGTTCCTGCACTGCACGATAAGATACGTAGGCCTTCAGTACTAGCTGCTTTGTCCTATCAAGTCTAGTTCCTCTTGTGCTCAGGATACTGCCCTGCTCTGTGTAGACGTGTTTTCGATGTGGGTCAGGGTGTATCTCGGTGACTTTGCCCTTTAAAATGCTTAGCACTGCATAGTAGACATAGCAATAGTTGTGAACAGGGCAGTTTCTAGGTCATTTTGGCAAAATGGCAAATCTTGATAAAAGCACTCCCCACCCCTCACTCAGTTCAGCCCAGGGGAAGGAAGTAGCTTTTCTTTTATCAAGATTCGGGTTACTAGGAAGAAGCAGTGTGTATATTACCGCATACAGCATTGTTGCACCCCTAACAAATAATGTTCTACTGAATACAAAATCATTATACAGGGACTCACAGGTGACGTCTACTTTAATCTGAGGCATCACTTTCCCTTTTCCTCTCCATCTGGACCAGGCCTCCATGATGATTTCTTGCAGCTACAATTCATCTCTTCAGAACCTGCCAGACAAACATCTCAGGCTCTGCGCTTCAAGCAGCTTCCTTCCCTTTTTCCTCCTATAAGGTCAGAAACTGTAGTAATTCTGCTGTTTGGTGAAGTAACATCAGCTGGAAGCAGTGTGACCTCCATTACACTGACATACAGGATGCTGGGAAAGCTTAGTAATCTCCATTACACTGACATACAGGATGCTTGGAAAGCTGTGTGACCTCCATTATACTGACATACAGGATGCTGGGAAAGATGTGTGACCTCCATTATACTGACATACAGAATGCTGGGAAAGCTGTGTAACCTCCATTATACTGACATACAGGATGCTGGAAGAGCTGGGTGGCCTCCACTACACTGACATACAGGATGCTAGGAAAGCTGTGTGACACTGACATAGAGGATGCCGGGAAAGCTGTGTGACCTCCATTACACTGCCATACAGGATGCTGGGAAAGCTGTGTGACCTCCATTACACTGACATACAGGATGCTGGGAAAGCTTAGTAATCTCCATTACACTGACATACAGGATGCTTGGAAAGCTGTGTGACCTCCATTATACTGACATACAGGATGCTGGGAAAGATGTGTGACCTCCATTATACTGACATACAGAATGCTGGGAAAGCTGTGTAACCTCCATTATACTGACATACAGGATGCTGGAAGAGCTGGGTGGCCTCCACTACACTGACATACAGGATGCTAGGAAAGCTGTGTGACACTGACATACAGGATGCCGGGAAAGCTGTGTGACCTCCATTACACTGACATACAGGATGCTGGGAAAGCTGCATTACCTCCATTACACTGCCATACAGGATTCTGGGAAAGATGTGTGACCTCCACTACACTGACATACAGGATGCTGGGAAAGCTATGCGACCTCCACTACACTGACATACAGAATGCTGAGAAAGCTGTGTGACCTCCATTACACTGCCATACAGGATGCTGGGAAAGCTGTGTAACCTCCATTATACTGACATATAGGATGGTGGGATAGCTGTGCGACCTCCATCACACTGACATACAGGATGCTGGGAAAGATGTGTGACCTCCATTATACTGACATACAGAATGTTGGGAAAGCTGGATGACCTCCATTACACTGACATACAGGATGCTGGAAGGGCTGGGTGACCTCCACTACACTGACATACAGGATGCTAGGAAAGCTGAAACACAGGATGTTGGGAGAGCTGTGTAACCTCCATTACACTGACATACAGGATGCTGGGAAAGTTGGGCGACCTGCATTATACTGACATATAGGATGCTGGGAAAGCTGTATGACCTCCATTACACTGATATACAGGATGCTGGGAGAGCTGGGTGACCTCCACTACACTGGCATACTGGATGCTGGGAAACCTGTGTGACCTCCACTACACTCACATACAGGATTCTGGGAGAGCTGGGTGACCTCCACTATACTGACATACAGGATGCTGGGAGAGCTGTGTGATCTCCATTACAGTGACATACAGGATGCTGGGAAAGCTGTGTGACCTCCATTATACTGACATACAGGATGCTGGGAAAGCTGTGTGACCTCCATTGCACTGACATACAGGATGCTGGGAAAGCTGAAACACAGGATGTTGGGAGAGCTGTGTAACCTCCATTACACTGACATACAGGATGCTGGGAAAGTTGGGCGACCTGCATTATACTGACATATAGGATGCTGGGAAAGCTGTATGACCTCCATTACACTGATATACAGGATGCTGGGAGAGCTGGGTGACCTCCACTACACTGGCATACTGGATGCTGGGAAACCTCTGTGACCTCCACTACATACACATACAGGATTCTGGGAGAGCTGGGTGACCTCCACTATACTGACATACAGGATGCTGGGAGAGCTGTGTGATCTCCATTACAGTGACATACAGGATGCTGGGAAAGCTGTGGGACATCCATTATACTGACATACAGGATGCTGGGAAAGCTGTGTGACCTCCAATGCACTGACATACAGGATGCTGGGAAAGCTTGGTTACCTGTGAACTTTGGCGCCGGGGCTTATCATTACGGGGGGGGGGGGGGGGGGGGGGGGGGGGGGGGGTTATCATCGCGAGGGGGGGGTGGAGACTTATTATGGGACATATCTGGGGCTCCCTCTGTGCAGGATTCCCCCCAACCCCTCCTCATTAGCTACTTACCTCTTCCGAGTCTGTCCTCTTCTGGCTTCTGGTGCAGGCAGCCAGCCTATCAGCTGAGCGGGCATATAAATAAAAATGTTTCTTCTAATGTTGCTATTGTGATAAAAAATATCATGATTAGAAGAAACATTTGCTGTTTTAATTAAAGTAAAGTATTAATTATTACATTGAGCTGTATTACCAGCAATAGGTATCGCCAGCAATAATACAGCTTCCTGTAGTAGTTAATATTTAATTAATAAAACACATTTTTGTTCTAATAAAGTTATTTTCATTGTTCAATAGCTTAATTAAAATGAATACATACTTTTGCAATTAAATATACTGTAAATAAATCAAAATAAATATACATATTTATTTATATATGTATTTTTTTATTAACAGTATATTTAATTGCAAAACCATGAATTCGTTTTAATTAAGCAATTGAACAAAAGGCGCCCAGATGTGCGGGCGGACAGCTGACGGAATTCTGCGGACATTGTCCGCGAGAATTCCGTAGTGTGAATCCGCCCTAATACTACTTCCCTGCTTTCCCAGGGAGCATAAACTTTATTAAAACAGCTAAAAAATTGTTTAGCTGTTTTAGTAAAGTTAATGTAGATTAGAATATTCGATCACATATTCGATCGAACTCGAATCTTTCGAATAGTGCAGTATTTGATCAAAAGCTATTCAATCGAATACTATTCGTTCAACTCTATTTATTACTTATGGATTACAAGCAGACCTTGAGAGGAGCTGAGCACCTTACACCATCAAACTATAAGTCCCAACACTGTGCCATTCTGGTCTGCATATGTTGGTGTACCAAAAGTTTAACCCCTTCACGTCAGTAACATGTATATATACGTTCCTACTGCACACACCCCGTGCAGTAGGAATGTATATATACGTTCCTGACTGACAGGGTTCTTGATGTGAGCAGGAGCGCTGCAGGGATAGCGCTGCCACTCACATCACTGAGTCCGGGGCCGGAGGTAATGAGAGGCAGCTGCGATCCCGCAGCCGACTCTCATTAACCCCTTAAACGCTGCGATCTACAGCGATCACGACGTTTAAGGTGCTCAGTGACAGATCAAGCATCTGTCACTGAGTGATTGGGACCCCCACAGCCACGCTGCGGGGGTCCCGATCCCATGTACTGACAGGTGGGGGTAAGCTCCTTAGCTCCGTCCTGTTGGTTCGGCGATCTATGTGTAGAGTCTGCTCTAGGCAGGCTCTATACATAGATCGCCGATAACACTGATCTATGCTATGCTATGGCATAGCATAGACCAGTACATGCAATCTAATGATTGCATTTTTTACAGTAAATAAAAATGTTTAAAAAAGTGTAATAAAAGTGTTATAAATGTATAAAAAAAAAACCTTATAACCCCCTCCCAGAAAAGTTTAAAAGACCCCCTTGAACATTATAAAAATAAAAATAAATAAATAAACATATTACATATCGTAGTGTGCGGAATTGTCCGATCTATTAAAATATAACAATATTGTTCCCGCACGGTGAAAGGCGTAAACAGAAAAAACAAAAAACCCACCAGGATTGCTGATTTTATTAAATTACTGTATATATCACAAAAAAATTCATAAAAAGCAATCAAAATTTTTCTGTTACACCAATATGATATTATTAAAAACTAGAGATCATGGCGCAAAAAATGACACCCCAACCAGCCCTGTAGGTGGAAAAATAAAAGCACTATGACTCTTAGAATGTGGGGATGAACAGTGCATTAATTTGAACCGGACTTTGTGAACAGGGCTCTGTCTTGAAGAGGATAAATAGCTTAAATTTTACAACAAATTATGATTGTATATTCAATGTGCCCATGATCATTTTGTGCATCATTGCATCATTACTGTGCTGTGACTTCACTGTGACCATTATTTATAGACGGTTACTGAACGTTATTACTAGAGATGAGCGAACCTCGAGCATGCTCGAGTCGATCCGAACCCGAACTTTCGGCATTTGACTAGCGGTGGCTGCTGAACTTGGATAAAGCCCTAAGGCTATGTGGAAATCATGGATATAGTCATTGGCTGTATCCATGTTTTCCAGACAACCTTAGAGCTTTATCCAAGTTCAGCAGCCCCAGCTAATCAAATACCGAACGTTCGGGTTCGGATCAACTCGAACGCGATTCGCTCATCTCTAGTTATTACCATTATGCTATCACTGTTTATAATGTCTTTGTTGTAGGGATGAGTGAGCCGAATTGTTACGAACCAGGTACGTTACGAACTTTGCAAAAAGTTCGGTTAGGTACCAAACCTAACTTTGAGAAAGTACGTTACGAATCTGTTAAAAATAACAATGGCAACGTAAAGTTGTACCTTTTTCACAGAATACACCAGGATACAAGGGATTATTACTCCTATAATCCCTTGTATCCTGGTTTTCTGTGAATATCAAGATGTATGACGTCACCCCTGTTAGGGTGAGACCTTAAATAAGTCTCCTCAGATATACCTGGGTGCTGCCTAATCAAAAATGTAATGTGACAGCTGTCTGTGAGCATTAACCAAGACACATAAAAGCAAAGTCAGTGTTCAAACTTATCGAATTTATTAAGGTAAAATCAGCTCATATCTTTAAAATCAGGTTAAAAAAAATAGAAGAACCCCGTTTATCTGCAACAACAAAAAGTTAATAAAAAAAAAGTGAAAAAAAAAAGTCCCATCACTGTCCCAGAAACAAAAAAAGTCCAAAAAAAAAGTCCCATCACTGTCCCAGAAAAAAAAGTCCAAAAAAGAAGTCCCATCAGCTGTCCCATCACTGCACAGTTGTGTAGAAAAATTTTGGCGACTCATTGGGTATCTTGGTGTCCAAGACCGTGCACCCCAGTGCTGATGTCTGGTCCTTTAATTATGGGCAAGGGCAGTACATGTCTGTTACTGCCCATTGGGTTAACATTCCCCGAGAAGACCACCAGAAAGGTATCCCATTCTTGCCACTGTCACCTCCCCGGTGCTTCAGGGGGCCAGTTCTGCACAAGTTCTGCCTCCACCAGCCTGCAACCATTCACCGCTTTGACTGCAGTCCAACCTGCCCTGGTGTCTTACCAACGATGTCAGGCCCGGCGCTCTCAGGCTGTCCTTCATTTTGTGAGCCTGGGCGAGCGAAGCAACAGTGGGCAGGAGCTCCTCCGGACCATCAGGGCGGAGAAGGATATATATTTATACCAATAAATTACCAGACCATAGCCGATACAAAAATTCACTTTATTTAGACATTAAAATCCTTAAAAAATAACACAGGAAAATACTCCAGCACAAGATTGTATAACTTGCATTATGGGTGTAAACTGTAATCACATATATCCATAGTGTAAACAATTTCTCCTACAGAGCCATATGTAAACAATTTTCAATGTCTCAGCGAAGAGGGGGGTATATCTAACAGAGTAATGGAAGAGACACCCGTAACTCACATCCTAAGGTGTATTACCAAGTCCTGTATCTATGTCTATTCCGACCCCGCTCAATCAGTGAGTAAACATTTTCACATATAAGTTATAAAATATGCTCTGTATTGCACCTTACCCATATTGTGACTGCAAGGAACCCCAACGCACGTTTCGTGTCTTCCTCAGGGGCGCTGTCTGTATGCCGCAATAGGGGCCTTTTTATATGGTAGAGACCATCATGGCGTCATCTCAACTTCCGGAACACCGGCGCATGTGCATGGGTCATGCAGGAATCGTGTCAGACCTCCTACAGCTGCTATAAGGAGAAGGAGATATATGAATGGCTGACCCCAGGTCAACCAACGGTGGGAAGTGTTGTAGCCGACAATGGGAGGAACATTGTCTCGGCAGTGCAGCAGGGAGTCATACACTTTGTATCGCACATGTGATAAACCTCATAGTGCACAGGTTTCTTCGAACATGTCGTGCCAATTGTTGATCCCTTTTGAGGACGCGACTTTGTGAGCAGGCATCAAGGACATCATCCCACTCGTCCGTATTCTGGAAAGTGCGGTAACCAACATTATCAGCGAGGATTCCCAGGCCACCACTCCAAGGCTGACCATCCTCCTGCTCCATGACTAGTCTGTTCTCAATAATACTGGCCTGAGTGCAATCAGGTACTGCCTCCTCCTCCTCAAATAGTCTCTTTTTAACCATACTGGGCTGTTTGCAATCAAGTGCTACTGCCTCCTCCTCCCCCTCCTCCACACTGGGTCCAATACAGTACTATTACCGCTGCTGGTTCCACTGTCAAATGCCTGTTTTCCACCCTACTGGGTCCAAGGAACTTTGTGTCCTATGTCCCGTGTAATCACTTACATCTTGGCTAATTTTTTTCCACTATTTTTGCACTTTGATTTTTTCCACTTTTTTTCATTGTAAACAAAACTATACCCTATCAGACTCCCACTATTGTAGCTGCAGTTATTTAGCCATTATTGCAAGGTTCGTTTTAGGTTCGGTTCCGCCGAATCCGAACTTCACGAAAGTTCACCGGATCAAACCGAACCAAACTTTTCAAAAGTTCGCTCATCCCTACTCTGTTGCGATATTACTGTATTTCTTATACCTGTAGTCTGATGACACAGGTTATTATCTCTGTACTGTTACATCAATGAATTTAATATACTTGTACTGTGGCATAACTGTTTCATTTACTTTATTTTGTTTATTATAGCTGTTCTGATACACCACTGAGTTTATTACCCAATAAATATACCCAATATCACTTTATTTATTATACATGTACTGTGACATCATTAGTTTTATTGTTCATGTACTGTTACATCACTGGGTTCAATATTACAGATGAGCAAATTTACAGTATAAACGAAAGAAAGCGCTTTTTTAGCTTGGCAGTCATCTTATCAGTTATCTGCCTCAGAACTCTGTGCCACTCCGTGCCACTCAGCTCCACTCTAGGTGTCTGGAAAATCTGGATCCAGTCCTGGGAAACTGGGAGAGGTTTTCCAGGACTGGATACAGCTTTTCCAGGCATCAAGAGAGGAGCAGCAAGGAATTGCACAGAGTTTGAAGGCAGATGGCTGAAAAGCTGTCTGCCAAGCTAACAAAGCGCTTCCCTTTGTTTGTACTGTAAATTCACTCATCTCTATTCAATGTGCCAGTGGCATTCCTGGATTGGGCAGTAGCAGGCTAGTATTATTCGGCTGGGGAGGGCCAAGATAAATGGCCTTCTTCAGATTAATAATACCAACCTGCTCCCGTCCAGTCAAGCGCCTTTTTTTTTGCTTTGTGAGTACTGGTACCTGGCTTTTCCCTGTACCCATTTGGCAGTGAGTACTGGGGTAATTATGTTAGTAATGGATGCCATCAATGAGACGACTACCACTGCTATGCATCCCCAACTAAGCACAGTCTGGTCCCCGGGCTTAACTTAAGGGTAATTAGCATATGCCACAGGAAATTATAAAAGTATGTTTTTGTGGTTAGCAGGGCATGTCAAATGCATTAAATATATGTTAGGACAGATTGTACTGAGCTTTAATAGAAAGTATTTCCTAAACATGGTGATGGTTCCCTTTAGCACAGTTACATCTGCTGAGTGTTCTTACATAGCAGTCTTTAGTAAGATACTTTGACAATGTGGTTGGTGTATAATCTGAGTGCCCTGGCCATGTACTCTAAATATAGCCCAGTTATCATTGCAGGTGATAACAAAGTCAGCACACCTACTAATATACATTGGGTACACACCCAACTCTGTGTAAAGGCCACAGTAACTGACAAAGACAACTTATACTTTTGTAAATGGATGTCTATTGTGGTTTTACTAGTAGTCCCGTAAGAAGTCAAAAACAAAATAGTACCGTGGGAGCTGTTTATATGTAGGATTGCAGTTATTAGGAGATCCATGCTGCCAATACTATAGGCAGCATAAAGCCCCATGTCTCTTTCAACATAAAGCGCTATAAATTACTCTGAGGTGCAGACAGGGCCGTATTAACAGCTGCTGCTGCCCTAGGCACTAAACCTGAAGACGCCCCACCACAGGATTGGTAGATTGGTAGGTAATAGCTCCAGGTTTCACATTTAACATCGCCATACCAGACCTGAACAATGCCGCTATACTGTGACTGGATGACACAATCATACCGTGACTGGATAACACCATCATACCAGTCTCCCTCACTCTACTGTAATCATGGCTGTGCGCCCCCCCCCCCCCACAAGACAACATATTTACTGGCAAGTCATAAAGGGAGGTGGGAGACAAAAAAAAAAAATGTTGTTTCTTTCCCCCTGCTCCCTGGTGCTGCCCCCCTGCAAGGTGCTGCACTAGACACCGGCCCAAGGATGCCTAGTGGTAAATACAGCCCTGGGCGCAGAAGCATTTTAGAGAGAAGACAAGCCGGGAACAGGAAGTAGAATTATGAGGTGGCTCCTCAACAACTTTTTGCATTGGTTTGATTGATACAAATATGGATAGACATTAGAGATGAGCAAAGCGTGATTCCTTTAGCTTTGTATGAAGCCAAAGCATTGGTGTTTGAATCCCGCTGTCTGCCCGCTCTATGGAGAAGATGCAGACAGCTCTAGGACCGACTGGAAAACATGGATAAAGCAATAGACTGTATCCATGTTTTCCAGGACCATATCAATGTTTTCCAGCCGCTCCTCGGGCTGTCTCCACCTTCTCCATGGACAGTAGGAGACTGATGGTTTGGCTTCATACAAATCTAAACAAATTATGCTTTGCTCATCTTTAACCCTTTGAGGACCAGGTCCAAAATGACCCAGTGGACCGCGCAAATTTTGATCTTAGTGTTTTCGTTTTTCCCTCCTCCCTTTCTAAGAGCTCTAGCACTTTCAGTTTTCTATCTACAACCCATGTAAGTGCTTGTTTTTTACAGGAATAGTTGTACTTTGTAATGGCGACTTTCATTTTACCATAACATGTATGACAGAATTCCAAAATTAATATTTATGAAGATATAAATTGGTGAAATCGTAAAAAAGAATGCAATATGGTAACGTTTGGGGGGTTCTTGTGTCTACGTAATGCACTATATGGTAAAAGCGACATGATACCACTATTCTATAGGTCAGTCCGAACACAACCATATGCAGGTTTACACAGATTCTCTAATGTTATATATTTTTTTTTAAATGAAATCCTTTTTTTTGGCAATTAATTATAAATAAAATAGCCCTATTATGATGCTTATAACAGTTTTATTTTTTTCACCTACGAGGCTGTATGGGGTGTCATTTTTTCCGCCATGATCTCTAGTTTTTATTAATATCATATTTGTGAAGATCGGACTTTTTGATCACTTTTTATTAATTTTTTTTATATATAATGTAACATAAAATCGGTAATCCGCGCATTTTTTCCCTCTTTTCGTCTACGCCGTTTAGCGTTCGCAATGACGCTTGTTATATTTTAATAGATCGGACAATTATGCACGCTACGGTATATTATATGTTTATTTGTTTATTTATTTTTATATGTTTTATTTATATAATGGAAAAGGGGGGTGATTTCAACTTTTATTGGGGGAGGGGTTTTGGGCTAGTGTAATAGTGTTTTTTACTTTTTTTTTTACACATTTGAAGTTCCTTTGGGGGACTTTTACATACACTACTTTAATTTTTACACTGATCATTGCTATGCCATAGGCATAGCATTGATCAGTGTTATCGGCGATCTGCTCATTGAGCCTGCCCGTGCAGGCTCAGTGTAGCAGATCGCCGATCGGACCGCACGGAGGAAGGTGAGAGCCCTGTCACACTGCGGGGGTCCAGATCGGTAAGTGACAGGGGACTCCCTGTCACTTACACTTAAACGCAGCGGTCGCGGTGTTTAAGGAGTTAATGGCACGCGGCAGCGCGATCGCTGTAGCGTGTCATTACCGGTGAGGTCCCGGCTGCTCATTGCAGACGGCCCCCACCTGCTATGAAGCGCGCTCCGCTCCGGAGCACGCTTCATAGCGGGAGAAACACCCAGGACGTACAGTTACGCCCTAGGTCGTCTGGGGACAGACTTCCATGGCGTAACTATACGCCCTGGGTCGTCTAAGGGTTAATAGACACTTAACGTTGTTCAAGCCAAGTTGGACAGGATGATTCTGGACAGGATGGGTCCTTTTACTGTTTCTGGCTGTTTTTTATGCTGTCTTCTCTGCAACATTACAGAGTTGTACCGAGACTGTATGCTATTGAAATGGACATACAAAATTTATAATAGCCTGTATAAGCAATGGGAATGTTTATCCTCTGAGTACTGTAAATTGCTTTTAAGTATAGAATTTGGAAAACTGCTGTTATAAAACATAGATATAACAGATAATGTGACATGTATAACATTTCTAGGCTACAGACAATTATAGTGTGAATTAATGACGCACATCAAGTAAATGTACTTAAGGCTCAAATGGATTGGTTGAAATGGATCATTTATGGGGTATAGAGTAATTACAGCATAAGGAATAAGTCTATACAGCTGTCAAGTGGCTCTCTAAATAACAGCGACTTACCAATTTAGGAATTTAGTCACTGGGAGAGGTTGGTGACAATACTTACATCTTTATGTGAGATAAACTCCTCAGGAACTTATTAGTTTATGTGTCATCTTTATTGTTTGTTTCATAGCCTATTCATAATTGAAGTAATCATGGATGTACAAAGCTGTTGTCACTGCAGTTTTTAACTTCCTGTGATTGTTTCACTAAGTGCATAGAATAAAATGAAATGAAAATATAATTTGAAGCTTTGTTCACAAGCAGATTGGGTACACTTTGTGCATGCATTCTTTTCAGCTGTTTTGAGCACACACAATTATTTTGTATTTGGGCCCTGTACAGCAGTAGACACTAGGGATAAGCGAACTTTTGAAAAGTTCGGTTTGGTTCGTTCTGGCGAACTTTCATGAAGTTCGAAATTCGTACGAACCGAACCTAAAACGAACCTTGCTGTAACATCTGAATAGTGATGAGCGAACCCGAACTTTCGGCATTTGATTAGCGGTGGTTGCTGAACTTGGATAAAGCCCTAAGGCTATGTGGAACACATGGATATAGTCAATGGCTGTATCCAAGTTTTCCAGACAACCTTAGAGCTTTATCTAAGTTCAGTAGCCCCCGCTAATCAAATGCCGATCGTTCAGATTCAAATCGACTTGTACCCAAACCCGGTTCGCTCATCTCTACATCTGAATAATTGCAGCTACAATAGTGGGAGTCTGATAGGGTATAGTTTCGTTTAGTTGCAGCTGCTATTACAATGAAAAGTGGAAAAAATCTAAGTGCAAAAATAGTGAAAAAGAATTAGCCAAGGTGCAAGTGATTACACGGGACATAGGACACAAAGATCCTTGGACCCAGTAGGGTGGAAAACAGACATTTGACAGTGGAACCAGCAGCAGTAATAGTACTGTATTGGACCCAGTATGGTTGAGAACAGATAATTGACGGAGGAGGAGGCAGTAGCACTTGATTGCACCCAGCCCAGTATAGTTTAAAAGAGACTATTGGAGGAGGCAGCACCACTTGATTGCACACAGCCCAGAATGGTTGAGAACAGACTACTTGAGGAGGAGGAGGAGGAGGAGGAGGCAGTACCTCATTGTACCCAGGCCAGTATGGTTGAGAACAGACAATTGACGAAGGAGGAGAATGTTCAGCCTTGGAGTGGTGGCCTGGGAATCCTCGCTGATGATGTTGCTCAGTGCACTTTCCAGAACACAGATGAGTGGGATAATGTCATTGATCCCATAGTCATGCCTGCTCACAAACAGAGTCGTGTCCTCAAAAGGGGCTCTTGCTTACTGTGGCTCCATTCACACAGGCTCACAAAATAGAAGACAGCCTGAGAGCACCAGGAATGACATCCTTGGTAAGACACCGGGGCAGGTTGGACTGCAGTCAAAGCAGTGGATGGTTGCAGGCTGGTGGAGGCAGAACTTTTGCAGAACTGGCCCCCTAAAGCACTAGGCAGGTGACAGTGGCAAAAATGGGCCAACTCCCTGATGGTCTTCTGGGGGAATGTTGACCCAATGGGCAGTAACAGACATGTACTGCCCATGCCCATAATTAAAGAACCAGACATCAGCACTGGGGTGCACCGTCTTGGACACCAAGAATCCTAATGAGTTGGCAAAATTTTTCTACACAACTGTGCAGTGATGGGACAGCCGATGGGACTTTTTTTTCTGGGACAGTGATGGGACTTTTTTGGAGGGTTTTTTTTTTTTTGCGGCTAAACGGAGTTCTCCTATTTTTTGAACCTTTATTGTAAAGATATGAACTGAGATTTTGACTTAATAAAGTAGATCAGCTTGAACACTGAAGTTGCTTTCATGTGTCTTGGTTGATACTCACAGACAGCTGTCACATTACATTTTTGATTAGGCAGCACCCATTTATATCTGAGGAGACTAATTTAAGGTCTCACCCTAACAGGGGTGACGTCACACATCTTAATATTCACAGAAAACCAGGATACAAGGGATTATAGGAATAATAATCCCTCTTATCCTGGTCTATTCTGTGATTTTATTTGTTATTGTTATTTTAACCAGATTCGTTGAACACTTTCTCAAAGTTCAGTTCGGTGATGAACCGAACTTTTTGCAAAGTTTGTAACTAATCTGATTCGTTACGGTTCTGTTCGCTCATCCCTAGTAGACACAATACTTACAGGTCAGTATTACAGAGCCCTTGGTGTGCCATTGTTTTTATAATGCTTTTATCTGTGCTTCTATCTCTCTAATGGTAAATGGACTGAAAACAGAGTAATAGTTTCTTACACTTTTCAAGCAAAAACTAGTAATTCAGAAGTATGCACTAAGCTCAGACTTCTCCCAGCTCATTCTTGTGATCAGACACGATCTGAACACTCAGACCTTAACATTTTTTATACAGTATGGGGGGAGATTTATCAAACATGGTGTAAAGTGAAACTGTCTCAGTTGCCCCTAGCAACCAATCAGATTCCACCTTTCATTTTCCAAAGAGTCTGTGAGGAATGAAAAGTAGGATCTGATTAGTTGCTAGGGTCAACTAAGACAGTTTCACTTTACATTATGTTTAATAAATTCCCCCCTATGTGTCTAAGACATATCAATAGGTTTCTTTTTTGTTCTTTTTTTGGGTGACAGTGCCTATTTAAAGTGCACTATTAGGATTTATTCATGTCTAAGATGATGATGATGATAATGATAATAATGAATAGCACCAACATATTTCAGAGCACTTTACATTTCTGGGGGTACATACATAGATAAATATCAGACATTACAGAGATACACACGTAATCAAGTTAAAGGGACACTTCCGTCAGATAAGGGTATTTTTTTACTCATCACTTATGGAAAACAATATCTTTTTTAATTTTTGACATTATGTCGACAATTTTATGCAATAAAAAATTAAACACAAATTTTTGTATTTCAACAAGCCGCCAGCAGTCAAGCTTCAACCTGCTGAATGGGGTGATTATCTGCCCAATCAGGTGGATATTGGCCTGTGTAATAAAGAAAGTTATCAGCCGAAAAGAGCCTTCCATTGGCTGATCAGTGTCTTTTAGCAAGTTTAAAAATCATCGTCTGACAACCACGCATCGCTTCATGTAACAGGAGGAGCACGTTTGTGGCCAATGAGTGTATAGAAAATAATAAAGTTATAAACTTACCTCTCCACATTCTCCGCCGTCCTTCTGGCTTCTCTCCACTCACTGCAGCCCCAGCTGAAGCCTTCTCTGCAGAGACAGGCCGCTCAGCCAATCACTGGGCATGGTGCTGTCCTGTCTCAGTCAATGATTGGCTGAGCGGCCTGCCACTTTAGAGACATGACAAAAGTTGGAAGGATACCGGGGAGCATGGAGTAGTAAAGTATTGCTTTATTATTGTATGTACTCAAACCTAAGACCTTTATGCCTCAGCACACACATATACTTGCTCGCACACATACACACACACACACACACACACACACACACATTTATTCACATGTACATGCATGCACTCTTACACACATACATGCACTCTTACACACAAATACATCTTTGATGGATTTTTGATTGCAAGTTGCACACAACAAGTTTTTTTGTTTTCCTTTACTTTTTATTAAATACAGCACCATAACAAAGTGTATATAAATCAAGAGCTTGGGAAAACAGGATGCTTTTAGTATACTTGGTGATGTGGCCAAAAGAATAAAGTCTCTTGTGGCAGAGCAGAGAGCCAATTGCTGCTTGCTCTGTCAGTCCACTGCATTTAACTATAAGGGCCCATTAGGAGCAGAGATCGAAGCAGAGAGTGAAGCAGAGCAGTATGCAGTATGTAAATGAACTTTGGATCACTTACACACAGCAGTACATAAGGGGTTAAGCAGAAGGACACAGGTTGGCTCTTATCTTCCTTGTGCATCCCTGGGCCCCCCTCCTGCAGGGGCCCCATAGCAGCTGCCTACCCTGTCTCTATGGTAGCTACGCCTATAGGTGGGGCTGAACAACCTAATATAGACCTGTGTTCAGACAGGAAACTGCACAGAAACCTAAAGCTCAGCATCTTCTCGGCCACACAGCCGGAACCGAGGAGCCCCAAGGCACAGTCCTGACAATAACATATTGGCCCACATTTACTAAAACTGTCTAAGTGCAAACTTAGACTAGACAATTTTAAATATGCTGGAGTTATAAGGCTGTTTGATAAATCTATCGCACCCAAAGACTGTTTTTTTTAATGCAGCTATTACTTGGTTTAAAGTCAGCCAGAATTTTCAGCCAGATTCAGGTGGATTTTTTGGTGCGAAGTAGGCCATGTGCCCTTTTATCATAAGCCCCACTCATTTTTCATAGCAGGTGGAAAAGTGTATAAAAGTGTTCGAAAAAGGGAATCTCTGAGCCATTGACTTGGAAAATTCTATAGCCTTACTTCTTGGAGAAGATGGTAGTATAAAAAGGCCATAACACAGACCTCTGTATTATTCCAATCTAGTGGATTGGCGCTTGTTAAAGGAGCATTTTACACTGCCCAATATTTGTTGGGTCAGTTGTGCAGCCCTGCGCTTACACCATTGTTAACACCATATCCCCTATTACAAGAAGAGATGTGCTGTGGACTAACAATGATTTGCAAGATCTCAGCGACCAGCCTATGAAAAAATGTTCTCTGTGGACTAACAATGATTTGCAAGATCTCAGCGACCAGCCTATGAAAAAATGTTCTCATTAATCAGCTGATCACCGGGCTGGTCCACCGAAGGATCCACTGGGGGTGCCCCAGCCTGGAACCTAGCCTGTAAGACTGCAAACCTACACATACAGACATAGTTAGGTGTGGACTGCCCTCTGTTTATGTTGTAAAGAGGTCAATTTACTTAAATTTACTTATATTTCATCCATGGTAACATTTATTTATACAGTTTACGAAATCAAATTCATTTTTTAATTGTTCAACTACTTAATAGGATAAGTAAGATAAACATGGGGGAAGGGAATTCTAATGAAGTGATTCTGAGAATAGCAGCAATAGCTCTGTCAGCTTTCTTAGAAATATGTAAATATATGATAATATGTGTTTGAATTGCTAAATAATAGGTGCAAGCGCCCATTATCATTAAAATGTAGGGCAGCATAATAATGTAAACAAAGTATGGGTGTATATGTAGCAGATAGAGGTGACTACACCTGTAGACAATTAGGACAGCAAGCACAAATGGCCTCAGGGCAAGTACAAGTGCAGGCAACTAAAATATTACAGATGATCCTAAAATTCGACAAAATGCTTTGTTTTTACAAAAAGGAAATGTATGCTTTATTTAAAGTAGTTTTTTTTTGTATTTAAAGAATAATTGCTGTGGGGAAGGAATATTTTTACCTCTCTTTTGATCCAGCTCTGCTACAGCTCTAGACCACTTGACAGAAGTGCCCCTGTAATGTCAACATACACAATGTTTGGGACAATGTCTCTAATATAGGACACAGTGGTCTTGTGCATTTGTTTTTGCAACTAACCACTTAGGAACCTAGTTGGCCACAGCCATAGAGGTAGGACCTTTTGTCAATGTGGCTGTATTACACTAATCTAAAACTGGCCAATGGTGCATTTTTGCTTAAAGTGTTACTGTCGTTATAACTTTCAGAATCTAAATCAACATTAGATGGGAAATAACGCAAGTTTGCAATATACATTTATTATTATTTTTTTGTTATCATCATGCTGTGAACTTACCAGAAATCCAGGTCCGGTCTCCTGAAGGCAGATTTTTAGTCTTGTGCTGGTTGAAAAAAAGAGGCTAAACACAGGAATTCCGGCCAGTAAAGAGTCACGGCTCAATGTGTCCATCAGTCACATGACTGCCTTCTCTCTGTAAGCGCTCAGATGGCCTGGGATACACGGGACTTCCCGTTTTCTGACTGTTTCCTTGTAAAAAAAAAAGTCAGAAAACAGGAAGTGCCGTGTTTTCCATGATAACTAAAAAAAAAAAAAAGAATAAATTGCAAACTTGCTTTATATCACATCTACTGATGATTTAGATTTTAAAAGTTAGTGTGTGACACTTTAATTTCACACACACTGAATAAGCATTGTTACATCCTAAGATGGGATCGCCATTGAGACAATTATCGTAATTGTGAGGGATCTATTTTAAGACAAAATTGATGGTACTAGTAATGAAGGACTTTAGGAAGAGTCATAAGAAAATCATGTTTATGACATATAATAACAATTCAATGTATGAAGAACAGGTTTTCTACATGATTGCTTATTATGTTGAGTACATTGGAAAATAAAAAAAGACAATATGCTTCCCGCTCCTAGTGCCCACTCTGCACCACATCACAGAGCTCCTGGACCCTGTCAGCTTCATCACCTCCTGAGTTCCGGGAAGGTAAGGACTCAAGTTCGACGTCACAGACGGATATGATTTAGCGCGCTCCGCCAGTCAGTGACTGCAGCGGTGTCCTGCCCCAGTCATTCACTGTCTGAGAAGAGCATCTGTCAGCCGAGTAACAACGTAGCTGGTGGGAAGCTCAGAAGACAGGCAGTGGGGTCCAGGAGCGGGATACTACTGTATGCATACAAAGCCATTGGTACTTTGGCACAAGTCCTTACGCTGTGGTGCCATAGAGTTATAAGGATTGTGTGTTTCAATTGGCAACTTTATGCCACTGCATTACAAAGAGTTTTTTTTTCTCTAGCATTAATATTTATAGGGACTGATAGTTCCGTGAGATGGCATATAATGGATCATCAATTTTTTTTATCTGTCACATTCCAAGTAACTCAACAAAAAAACTTTCATATGTATACAATAGGAGACAAACAAAGAAAACAGACAATCGTGGCTTTATAGAGTTCAATAAGTACTGTATTACAGCCCCTAAAGATCTTTTACATCTATATCAGACAGTCCAGCTCTGTTTCCCTCCAGTACAGAAGCAAAACACCGGAGGGTATTGAGGTTTGAATGGAGGACTTTCTATCCTTGTACTTTGAATTTGTTGTGTTTGATTCCCAAATCTCTAGGAATCCTTCTTTGGTGGAACGTACGTATTCAGTGATGTTGTTTTTAATTCAATCATTTCTTCGTTGCTGACGGGGAAACATATAATCTGATTTCCAGTTTCAGGACACACCTACAAAAGATAATAAACAATGACAGCTTATGTTTAATGTCAGATGTCTTGTTGACACCCTCAATCTTAAAAATAAACTCTGTGAAGGATGTTTTCTAAATAGCACTTGTTTTCTTGTGGCTCAGTCCTCCTCCCTTTATGAGAAGTGTACAGCACATCTTCCACAAATGTCACTTTGGTTTATGCAATGTTCTTAAGATTATAGAAGTATGGCCGGTTTAATAATAGTCTTTAGATGCATACTTAGCATTTGCACAATGCTTTCTTGGAATTTGTGGGTGAAGCTCTAATCAGCCTATTATAAAAGCATTCCAGAAAATTACATAATGTCATTTAATTAGTCCTATTATTCTCTGCCTTGAAAACAGAATTGTGAAAATCCTGATGCAGATTTAATTTTTTATTAAAATTGCTTATAAAACCCCATCTCTACTTTAAGAGAAGAAAACACATGCTGTCACTTAAATGTCATCTTGCAAAACTTAGTGCGTTTCTTACATGTGTCATCATTATATTATAAAACCGTAGTGTCTTATATACACATAGGGGGAGATTTATCAAACATGGTGTAAAGTGAGACTGGCTCAGTTGCCCCTAGCAACCAATCCGATTCCACCTTTCATTTTCCAAAGAGTCTGTGAGGAATGAAAGGTGGGATCTGATTGGTTGCTAGGGGCAACTGAGCCAGTTTCACTTTACACCATGTATGATAAATCTCCCCCATAGAATCTATGTATAACAGGCTACATTTACAGATAGATGTCATTCAGCTTCATATATGCAACTCTTCATTAATTTATCTGTACATAGTGTTGAGTGGAGAGGCCGAACTGTTTCGGTTTGGCAACGTTCTTCGAATTGCACAGCATTTGACTCCCTGCAGCTGCAGAAGTTGGATACATTCCTAGGGAGTCCTGGAAACATGGATGCAGCATACTGCTACAGCCACCGGTAAATGCCGCACACTTGGGTTCACTCATCTCTAATAGTTTCTCATTAAAGAGTCAAATGGTATAATTTTAGCACCTTAAATCATAGTGTTGGGAATTTTGTGCAAGAAAAGTCTATTCTTTTAACTTCTATCCTTCTGTATGCCCTTATCCTCATTCATTTCTCTTATAAGGCCATGTTCACACAGCATGAGACACCGGCCATTCCGTGACTTGGCCGGCTCACGGAACGCCCGGTGTCAGATAAGATCAACCCAGCCGGTACTGCACTACCGGCTGGATGATCTTCACTGCAGCTAAATTTGGATGCGGGTGCATTCGTGCGCGCACTTCATTGTGTGAACTGACAGGTTTTCTGTTTTTCATAGAATAGCGTCCGCAGAAAACTGACATGTCAGATTTTTTTGCGGTGCTGCTAGGGATCCCCTTAACCTGCAGCACAATGTAGGTAAAGGATTAATCACGGCCGTGTTGCAAATCAGCAACAACGGTCGTGATTTATAATTTACTTATGTTATGTGAACATAGCCAAAGGGAGTTTAATATTACAAACTACAATATTTCTAACAGTATTTTTTTATTATATACAATGAAAGATACATAGGGTCTAAAAGCAACCAGATATCTAAAGAATATAGAGCATCTCTAACTATTCATACCTCTGTGGCTTTGAGTATAATTGCCTAAGTCTACTTTAATGCAAATTATTTACTGACCCCCCTTCCCTAAAAATATGTAATATATACAGCACTAACATTTACATTGTAGGCGATAATGGTCCATGGCAAACAGTTAGGTCCATAGATACAACAAAGGAAGATAAGCATAGATTTCACCTGCAAAGAAAATCACAGGTCAGCCCAATTAATAGAAATAGTACACAATAAACAGTTAAAAAAAAACATTGAGAAGAATTGTCCATAGACCTGTATAGAAGTTATAGACACAAAACCATACGATATTTTTCTATTTTGAGTAGTTTTATTTTGAGATGCAATAGAGTAAAAAAAAAGGATTTTTTTTAAGAATATGATTAAAGTTAAAATACAGGAGCATTGCTGTTAGGGCTTATTTATCAGCACATGTAATGATAAAACAAAGTTGCCTCTATCCAGTGGAAAGTTGTTATAATGTATCCAGCCTGATGAAAAATTGTTGATTATCATTAAAGTCACAATAGTAATAAGTAAATTTGCCCCACCTGTGAGTAATGGCAGAATGTTCTTCATCTAGAAAATATCCTAACAAAATATCTGGACGTGTTAAACCCAGATAAGACAAATGTCACAATAATAAGTAAATAGAACATCAGCCTCAGTGAGTAGATGAGATAAGCAGTCAATATTCAGAAGTAAATGACCCAACACTTGAGAGGCAACAATAAATAGATCAGGGCATAATCCTAAGGACCATAATATGCAACTGTTCTTCACTGCAATCTATCTGCAAATACAATACGAGTATAAGGCTTAAAACGTACTTGGTTACATTGTGGCTTGGAGCAGAATTATCAGACTGTCTTAAGGAAATACGGAGAGCAGCATGTGTTCTCTATTGATTGCTGCCTACCTGTCTTTGTTTTACATACCTAGATTTTCCCAAATCAAATAGAAATATTGGTGTAATTACTTTTCAGTTAATGTATTGATTGGTATAACAACATTCTATTTGTAGATCTATGCATGAAGCAAATGTTTACCAGGTCTATCCAGTCAGATATAGTTACTCTACTTCACTGTAAAATTAATTAAATGGTAATATGTAATATTTGCTTGGTTGGCGTCATCAAGATTTCATTACTTCCTATTAATATTCCCTGGCATTTAGTTCTGTTGTCTCACTTGAAATCATCAGAGCGTAAAATCGCTTTACTTTGCATATCAGTTTAGTGAAATGAGCTGTATGTACTTTTGTACTTTCCAGAAGGAATATAACTTTATAACAGTCTGAACCAATATGGTACTGACAGATGTGGACAAACACAGATCCGTTTCCAATCAAGTATCTCTTCATTACACTCCATGAGGAAAAATAGCTGGGAGCTTCCTAAAATGTTTCTCTATTTTCTAGCCTAATATACTTTTTTTTTTTAATATATAATGATACATACCACAGTTAGCTTTTTAAAAAGATGTTATTGGGATGTAAAATAATCAAATATTATATACTTCTGTTCAAATATATTTCTACATATTCTATAAAATATTAATATAAAATATACTGTTACTTAGATAAAGTAAAACAGTAAATAAAAATGTACAGTTATATAGTTTAATAAAGTTTTTATAAGTTTTTAAGATAACATTTTGTTGTACTATGGTTATTATTAATGTTCTACTTTCTACTAGTGATGAGCGAATAGTGAAATATTCGATACTCCTACGAATATCTCCCGAATATTTGAATATTCAATCGAATATTCGATCCCATTAAAGTCTATAGGAACAAGTATTTGATTATTGAAAAACATCTATTTGACCACTTGGAGGTAAAAACCTGGAAGCTAGGGGATTTGAACGCTTATCGAATATTTAACGAATATTCGGCGAACTATTCGATAATATTCAATAGATCGAATACCTTACTATTCGATCGAATATCTATTTGATCGAACAGTATTCGCTCATCACTACTTTCTACCCATAACCTAGAATAGTTTACTTTAATATAATGTTAGGGTATGGCTCCTCTTCGTTCCACATTTTCAGGGCAGACCTGTTATCTATTGAATTAGTTTTAAATGCTGGTTTTCTAAATCTGATGATGTAACTGAATCAATGGTATTAGTGGGTGTAAATTGCTATGATTAATTCAAAGTAATTCAGTAAACATCTGAATTACCATATTATGAACTAAGACTTTTATTTCAATGCGTTTTTGTTTAGTCAGAATAGAAGACAATGCCTAGATAAGTGACTGGCTCCTGAGAGTCTTTAATGCATCCATACATTCTCCCCCTGCTGTGCCAGTTCAATTTCTATGGTGTTTTCACAGTGTGGGAACATGTAGAGGTTGGGGATTGCAAACATAGCATTAGTAGGAAACAGCAATGGACACAGTACTAGAGGGCAATGGGTGCACTATTAGGGGCTGCAGTATTGGTGGGCAGTAGCTGCCTTTACAGCAGCTGACAAGACCCACAGTAGTGGCAGGTAGCCGAATGGCAAACACAATAACAAAAGTATGCAACCTTAGGCAGCAGCAGGCACTGAATTGGGGCCAGCAGCAAGGGCAATACTGGTACTAGATACAGGAACAATATTGGGGGTAGACTTACAAGGTAAATGTTCTGTCTGGGAACAGTAACCTGTTGAACATCACCACTGGCTTCTAGTACACATAGCGTGTTCTGTACTTTTGCAGGTATTTCCCTATAGAGGTATTACAGTATGTAGAGTTTATTAGCTCTTTTATTATGTAATTCAGAGCAGGTTAAATAAAAACAAAGACAATAAGCAGCAAGCATAAGAGCAGGAAGAGATATGTCATAGAGCAGCTTGAGACAATAAACTACTAATCTCTCAATGCACTTAACCTCTATTTTAATGCCTGCTGCAGACTTACGAGTCATCACATCATCAAGAAAATTCCTACTTGACTACTCAAGGATTCTAGTCAATCCAGAAGGCACAACTGATACACCTTCATAAAAGCATATGCCTGTTATTGAGAGTTTATAAAAGCATATATTTTGCTGCGTTGGTGTTATACCTAGAATTGAAATGCATCTTAGGCACACTGATTTTATGTTTGATTTGGTAAACTGACAGCTGTTGGAGAATTCAAGCAAGCAGAAAAGCATAAAGCATAAAATTCAGGTATGAACAGGTTTTTTATGTGCCCTTCAGAAAAAGAAACCCTGCTGTTAAGGTTAATTAGATGCACCCAATATGAAGCATTCAGGCCATCAGTCTCATATATAATACAGGTCTCATCATCTTCAGCTTTGAAAGCCTGTATTTTCTCTTAATTATATTGTGATGTCTCTATTTCATGCGATGACATTTTATCTTTAATGTAAAAGTAAATGTTAATCATATATGTATCATAGTTATGTAGTATTTTAAGAATTCAATTACCAGTTTGGCTGATATGACGTTGGCCATTGTGGTATTGTATATGTTTGGTCTATTATTAAAAACAAACTTTAACCCTTTCCTTCACCCAACATCACTTATGGACAGTAGGAGACCTGAGATACCTGTGCATAATCCACTTGACGGACAAATTACCAAAAGTCACCATGCTCACTAGGGGCCTGCCAACTACAGTACACTATCAGCACCTCAGCTAAGGCCCAGGCGCTGACAGATTCCCGTTAAACTGGTTCCAAAAATTTGAATAAAAGCAAATAACAGCCTTACTGAGTGCAGTACAGATGCTCTGGTCTGCCCTTGTGCCTCTGTTACTTACCCTGATTAAACACTCTCCCCTGCTCTTATGCAAATAAATATGGCAGGGCCTTGGCCCGTCATATTCACCCCCGGACCGTGCCTACGTATGTCCCAAGCATTTCTACCCGTTTAGGGGGCTTGACCCATAATCCCAAATTGATAGCTGACTCCTTTCGGGAGTATTATGGCTCATTGTATTCCTTGAAAGGGTACTATGACAATCTGCCCCCAGAGATACGTGGAGCCAAGCTATCCGACTATGTACATGCTACTGCCCTGCCTGTGATAGAGCAGGAGAAAGCGGATACGCTCGATGCCCCATTCACTCCCGAAGAGCTTGGTGCCGTGATTTCAGAGCTTAAGGCTGGTAAAAGTCCGGGCCCTGATGGGCTCACCTCTGCTTTCTTTAAAATGTTCAAGGAGTGCCTGGCTCCCTTCCTATCGGTCGTATTCAACTCAGTTTCTGCTACTTGTCCATTTCCAAAACAAGCTTTGGAGGCCCACATTGTGGTTCTTCCTAAACCTGACAAAGACCTCACGCAATGCAATAGCTATAGACCAATTTCACTTATCAATTGTGACATAAAGTTATACTCCAAGATGCTGGCGACCCGCCTGAATGCCGTCATACTGCAGGTGATCCACCCGGATCAGGTGGGTTTTGTCCCTGGCCGAGAGGCACGGGACAACACCCTGCGTGCCATCTCATTGATAGCCCACGCCCATGAGGCTAAGCTCCCGGTCTGCTTGTTGTCGGTCGATGCGGAGAAGGCCTTCCATAGGGTCCATTGGCAATTTCTTTCGGCTGCCCTGACTCAAATTGGCCTAGGTGATCTCTTTGTTGGTAAGGTCATGGCGCTATACTCCTGTCCTTCTGCCAGGGTTAGGGCTAATGGGATCCTGTCAGGGGCCTTCCAGATCCGCAATGGCACACGTCAGGGGTGTCCGTTGTCGCCCCATCTCTATGTTCTGACTATGGAGCACCTCGCGGTAGCAATACGTAACAACCCGAGTATTCACGGCATTCAGGTTGGCCCTGAGTGTCATAAAACAGCACTCTATGCAGATGACTTGCTGGTTTATGTCACTTCTCCTCCCACTTCTTTTCCTTCTCTCTTAAAAGAGTTTGAGGTCTTTGGCAGACTAAGTAACTTTAAGGCCAACTTGTCAAAGACTGAGGGGCTAAACGTTTCTCTTTCACCCGATGTGGTCCGTGCCCTCCAGGGCACCTTTGCTTTCAGGTGGCAATCAGACAGTATACTGTATTTGGGGATTCGAATCCCCGCTAAACTGGAATCCTTATTTCCCCTAAATTACCTCCCACTGCAGAGGAAGATTCTTGCGTGTTTGCAAGCCTACCATAGCAAATTTCTCACATGGTTTGGCAGGATGAACGTCCTGAAGATGGACATTCTGCCGAGATTTCTGTACTAATTTCAAACAGTGCCGATATATGTCCCAACCTCTTACTTCACAGTGCTGCACCGGGCATTCACTAAATATGTTTGGGGGGATGCTAGACCTCAACTTAGCCGGAAGATTCTCTCGAAGCCCAAAACGCAGGGCGGGATGGGACTACCAGATTTAAAGATCTATCATGCAGCAGCAGTCCTCTCTCGACTCTTGACTGGGCCAGACACCAAACCACTAAGCATTGGGTGACAGTGGAGACTGCGCTTGCCCCCGTCACTCTAGTGCTGGCTCCCTGGCTAGCAAAGGCGGATCAAGACTCGGTGCAGGGGTGGCCTTATTTAACTAAGCACACGCTTGCAGTCTGGGACAACTGGATTGCCCGGTCCCAGATTTCTCTGCGTCCAGGGCCCATGACGCCTCTTTTTGAAAATCCATCTTTTCGGCCGGCCCTCACGGCCCATACTTACTTATTGATTTGACATGTTGTAATTTCTTCTGATGGCTTCTTAATAAAATCAGAGTAAACATAAACACTCTCCCCTGCTTATCTTGTTCCAAACACATTGCAGCCTTGGTGACTGTCCCTAATACATTTTTTTGACAAGACTCTGCAGTATTTTTTTTTTTATTCATCCAGAAATTTGTTTGTGAAGTCAGACACTGATGTTGAACAGTAAAGAGCTGGATTGCAATATCTGTATCAGTTAAATACTTGTCTTGCAAGCTCTGTTTAGGTTGAACCCAATTAAGGTTTCTGATTAGGTTCAGGGTTCTTTGTGAAACCATCAAGTTTTCCATACAAAACTCAACCATCCATGCCTTTATGGACTTGGCTTTGTACACTAAGAAACATTCATACAGGAACAGAAGAGCAACCCCTGGAAACGAAAACCTGTAGTGTTATCCTTACTCCAGCAAACTGTAGTTCTGGTACAGTGCAAGTACAAGTAATGTTCTCCAGGCATTCACAAAACCTTGTACATCAAACTGCTAGCGAGAGACGCATGATTTATTCAGTCCAGTAGCAGTATGTTTTACAGCACTCTATCCAGGCTTAGCATTGTGTTTGGTGATGTAGGGCTTGCATACAGTTGCTTGGCCATGGAAAGAAACAATAAAGCTCTTGGTACAATTTGTTTCACAGATGCGTGATTTTGTCGTGCTCTGTGCCCTAGTAAGGGCTCTAACTGCGACAAAGATTCACCAATAGAATTCAACAGGGGTGTCCGCAAATTACAGATCTGCAGAAAAATGCAGATGTAGGAACATGGCCTTATTCTGATACTCTGCAACAGTTCAGAGAACACATAGTGTCAGGGCAGGAGGTGAAGAGCCTGCTGGGCAGTCCCTCTGTCCTTTCCCTGCCTAGTTAGATTTAATAGACTTGCAGAGAGAACTGTCAATGAGGCCAAACCGGGCAGGGAAAAGCTAGGAGATTGCCCAAAAGGCTCTTCACCCTTTACCCTGGCTCAGCTTTAAACTATGTTTAATTGGTGCAATTTTTTGATCTAGAAACAAAGAAACATAGAAGATTGTCGGCAGAAAAAGACCACTGGGTCCATCTAGTCTGCCCTTTTAGTATTTTCTTTCTTATTATCTTAGGATAGATGTATGTTTATCCCAGGCGTATTTAAATTCTGTTATTGTGGATTTACCAACCACCTCTGCTGGAAGTTTGTTCCAGGTATCTACTACTCTTTCAGTAAAATAATATTTTCTCACATTGCTTCTGATCTTTCCCCCAACTAACCTCTCAGTGTGTCCTCTTGTTCTTGAACTCAGTTTTTTTTTTTTACTAAAAGCACTCCCCTCTTGAACCTTCTTTAGTCCCTTAACATACTTAAAGGTTTCAATCATGTCCCCCCTTTCCCTTCCTTCCTCCAGACTATACAGAATCAAATCCTTAAGTCTTTCCTGATATTGTTTATGCCTCACACCCTCCACCATTTTTGTAGCCCGTCTTTGGACCCGTTCTATTTTATCAATGTCCTTTTTTAGATGAGGTCTCCAGAACTGGACACAGTATTCCAGATGTGGCCTCAGCAGAGCTCTATACAGCGGGATCACAATCTCCCTCTTCCTACTGGTTATACCTCTAGCTATACACCCCAGCATACGATTTGCTTTCCCCACTGCCTGGTTGCACTGGTGACTCATTTTTAAGGCTGTCAGAAATCACTACCCCTAAATGCTTCTCTTCTCAAGTCTTTTCAAACACAGTACTGCCGATGTGATACTTGGATAGAGGATTCCTCCTCCCCAAGTGCATTATTTTACATTTGGAAACGTTGAACTTCAATTTCCACTGTTTGGACCACTTATCTAGCAAAGCTAAATCATTTTCCATATTACTGACACCTCCAGGAATATCAACCCTATTGCACACTTTTGTGTCGTCAGCAAACAGACAAACTTTACCTACCAAACCTTCTCCTATGTCACTTACAAACATATTAAAAAGAATTGGACCCAGAACAGACCCTTGTGGCACACCACTTGTAACCAGTCTCTGCTCAGAATATACACCATTAACAACAACCCTCTGATATCTATCCTTCAGCCAACCACAAATCCACTGAACTATCCAGGGATTAAGTCCAATTTTCTCCAACTTGTCTATCAGCTCTTTATGGGGAACTGTATCAAAAGCTTTGCTGAAGTCCAGATAGGCGATATCCACAGCACCACCTTCATCCAGCACTTTTGTGGCATAATCAAAGAAATCAATGAGATTAGTCTGACATGATCGGCCCGCAGTAAAGCCATCTTAGGTGATTCATTATCTTCTTTTTTAGAAGAGTTTCCATCATTTTCACTACTACAGATGTTAAGCTCACTGGCCTGTAGTTACTGGGCTCTTCTCTACTCCCCTTCTTGTGGATTGGTATAACATTGACCGTTTTCCAATCATCGGGGACATCTCATGTTAGCAGGGATTGGTTATACAGATCTGTCAGGAGGGCAACAATCACAGATCCGAGTTCTTTAAGAACCCTGAGATGGACACTTCTAAAAAAGAAGAAAATGGATCACCTAAGAATCAACAATTTGATGGATCCAAACCAGCATGGCTTTTCTGAGGGCCGATCATGTCTGACTAATCTCGTTGATTTCTTTGATTATGCCACAAAAGTGCTGGATAAAGGTGGTGCTGTGGATATTGCCTATCTAAACTTCAGCAAAGCTTTTGATACGGTTCCCCATAAAGAGCTGATAGACAAGTTGGAGAAAATTGGACTTAATCCCTGGATAGTTCAGTGGATTTGTGGTTGGCTGAAGGATAGATATCAGAGAGTTGTTGTTAATGGTGTATATTCCGAGCAGAGACTGGTTACACGTGGTGTGCCACAAGGGTCTGTTCTGGGTCCTATTCTTTTTAATATGTTTGTAAGTGACATAGGAGAAGGTTTGGTAGGTAAAGTTTGTCTGTTTGCTGACGACACAAAAGTGTTCAATAGGGTTGATATTCCTGGAGGTGTCAGTAATATGGAAAATGATTTAGCTTTGCTAGATAAGTGGTCCAAACAGTGTAAATTGAAGTTCAAAGTTTCCAAATGTAATAATGCACTTGGGGAGGAGGAATCCTCTATCCGAGTATCACATCGACAGTACTGTGTTGGAAAAGACTTCAGAAGAGAAGGATTTAGTGGTAGTGATATCTGACAGCCTTAAAATGAGTTACCAGTGCAACCAGTCGGTGGGGAAAGCAAATCGTATGCTGGAGTGTATAGCTAGAGGTATAACCAGTAGGAAGAGGGAGATTGTGATCCCGCTGTATAGAGCTCTGGTGAGGCCACATCTGGAATACTGTGTCCAGTTCTGGACACCTTACCTAAAAAGGACATTGATAAAATAGAACGGGTCCAAAGACGGGCTACAAAAATGGTGGAGGGTGTGAGGCATAAACAATATCAGGAAAGACTTAAGGATTTGAATCTGTATAGTCTGGAGGAAAGAAGGGAAAGGGGGGACATGATTGAAACCTTTAAGTATGTTAAGGGACTAAATAAGGTTCAAGAGGGGAGTGTTTTTAGTAAAAAACCGAGCTCAAGAACAAGAGGATACAGTGAGAGGTTAGTTGGGGGAAAGATCAGAAGCAATGTGAGAAAATATTATTTTACTGAAAGAGTACCTGGAACAAACTTTCAGCAGAGGTGGTTGGTAAATCTACAATAACAGAATTTAAACACTCCTGGGATAAACATATATCTATCCTAAGATAATAAGAAAGAAAATACTAAAAGGGCAGACTAGATGGACCCAGTGGTCTTTTTCTGCCGACAATCTTCTATGTTTCTATGTTTCTATGACACCATCTGGACCCATTGCCTTATTCAGCTTTAAACGGGCAAGTTCTTCTGCAACTTCCACCTCTGAAAATACTGGAGCTGAACCCATATAACTGGAGGCAATGCTGTGTCCAACCATCCTGTGACTGTGAAGGCCTCCTTCTGAAAACACTGAGCAGAAGTAACTATTCAAATAGTCAGTGACCGCCTTATCTCCATCAATAAACGTATTCTCCCCATTACTTATTTTAGTAATGCTGCAGCCATTCTTCTTCTTCTTCCTGTCACTTATATATCTGAAGAAGGTTTTATTCCCCGCAGTAACAGATTTTGCCATTTCCTCTTCTTTTGAGGCTTTAGCAGCATTTATAATCTGCTTTGCCTCCTTCTGTTTACTTTTACACGTCTCTCTGTCAGCTTCATTCCCAGTCTCCTTATACTTTCTATACGCTGCCTTTTTCCCTTTACAATGGCCTTAACCTCTCTAGTAAACCATAATGGATTCTTCTTCCTTTTACTTTTGCTAACTTCTCGCACATGTAGTTTAGTTGCCTTTAATATGGCATTTTTTAATTCTGCCCACTGAGTGCTCGCTCCCGATGTTTTATCCCACCCTCTTAATTCTTTATCTAAATACTCCCCCATTTTCTTAAAATCTGTCTTCCTAAAATCCAATACTCTTGTTGTAGTATGGGATTGGACGTTGGAGTTGTTACTAAATAAAATTTATAAGCTTACTGTATGTTTTTTTTATTGACTATACTGTTTTCATCACAGTTTACTGATCACCTATATGTCAATCTGTTTAACAAAATGAAGCAAATGGTCTTGTCATGCATCTGCCATAAGAATATATACTGTATATTCATTTTAGTGAACTTAATGAATTTTTTAAAAGGGACTAAAACTGAATATGACCATTAAGTGGTTTATGTCTTAGCTTTTTAACATAGTTTGCTTATAAAAACTATCCTCAAGCAACATTCGTGCAGACAGTGCAAAACATTTTTGGCTTTAAAGGAATCCCCTTAGGTGAAATTCACCTAGATAATATCACAGTTACTACATAACCTGTTTGGGTTATTTTCAACAACATCGTAGAAGAACCAACAAAGACTATGCGTGATAATACCAAAAGCTGCTCCCTGGAAATTAACCTTTAGAGGCTCTGCCTTTGCACGAAACGCCCACACATTTCAATGCAATGTGTATTTTTTGAGACATTAAACTGAGGTTGTGAAATGACAGGCATTTTCTTTCTGTTTTTTCACTCAACTGTCTTCACTCTGCAGCATTCTTTAAAAATGACTAGTAAAATTTAGTGTATGTTAGGAAACAAAAGGAAAAGCAAACTAAATGAATCCACAGGAAATAAAAGAGGATAAAAAACGTTAGCATTTTTCATCTAAAATGTGAATGTGCATGGTTAATGCACACAAATAAACTGATTCACTACAATAAAGAAGTGATGAAGGAAGCAATATATATATATATATATATATATATATATAAATATATATATATATATATATATATATATATATTTATTTATTTGAAATCCGTGTGTTACATTGAAAACACTAGAGCAGGTAGACTATGGTTGGTGAGTCTAGTTAGCTTTACCAAGTTTCCTTAACTCGTTAGTGACCGCCGATACACCATTTTGTCCCTAAAGGGCTTTATTCTGATACTCCTTTTTATGCCATATGTATTGGAAGCGGCATGTAACGGGCTGATTATAGATTGTGGGTGATTTTGTTTGTTAGAGCTGTCAACTAAATGTCCAGTATACCAAGTAATTAGGAATTCACTGGGACCACTGAAGACACAGTCCTTATTAAACACTCATTGACACAAAAAAAAAACAACTATTGAAATCTAAATGAAATTGGCACTTACATTGGTGCCACTTAAACTAAATGAGTATATAAAGGGTGCCACACAAGGGGAGATGAAAGTGTACTTAAAGGGGATTGAAATGTGTTATAAGAAAGTTTATATCTTTTATGCCACTGTTCCACCAAGGTCTACTGCTGTCCATGGCTGAAACTGAATAATTGACTGGCTGATTGACATTTATTTAAATTGTGATTTTCCAATTTTTTACACTTTTACAATAACATATGTTAACAAATTCATCATCCTGTAATAGTGCCAGTATTGTAGCTTCTATAGTTAGGATGTTTTATTGAAATTTGTTAGAATTCAATTTGCCAATCTTTACTAGTTTGACATAAAATTTGCGAACTTTGCAAAACGAATTTTCATCTGGTTCCCTCATCTCTAAATATCATCCTAAACATTTAGGCTATGTTCACACAACGTTTTTTTCAGCTCCGTTTAAAATGATGTTTTTTTAAGCCTGGCATCCCCTTAGTGCTTGGTGTTTGCACATTATTTTAGTTTGGGGTTACTAATTGGCCTTTGGTTGTGGCTTAATTGAAAAATCCATTGAATTTAATAGTAAAAACGGAGAAAGAACGGTGACAAAAGAAGAACTGTGTGTGAACAACTAATAAAAACGTCCGCTATTTGCAAAAAACGTCCGAAAATAATGTTCATGTTCATTATTTTGACGTCCGTGGCAAAAACGTCTGTTTTTCAATGCATTGTGTGCATAGGACGTACGTCTTCCCATTGACTTTGATGCAATTGCATTGAAGTCAGTTAAATTGCTGCAAAAAACGGATGTTTTTTAAATAGCGAAATCGGACGTTTTTTTTCCATTTTTGACATTGTGTGAACATAGCCTTATTAAGAGCACTGCACATCCTAGGAAACATGATTCTGAAACATTCAAAAACGTTATGACCTGGATATTCATTCTTATCTGACCAAAAGTAAAAAGTACAAAGATGAAACAAAGAGTGTCCAATTACAAACCATGCCTCCTCCTGGTGAAAAAATGAGAAAAGGTGAACCTGGTCAAAATAAGGAAAAACAAGCTAAGGCTATGTTCACAGAACGTAAAAGACCGGCCGTTCTGTGACCCGGCCGGATCACGGAACGGCTGGTCCCTGAAAAGGTCATCCCCGCCGGTACTGCAGTGCCAGATGATCTTTCGGGCCGCAGATTTCTGATGTGGGTGCATCCGTGCGCTCCCGCATCAGAACTCCCCACAGCACACTATGGAGTGAGTGGCCGGAGCCACTCGCTCCACAGTGTGCACTGACATGGTTTTCTATGGCCACTATTCAATGAATTACTACTGTATGTGTATACGCTCCGGCCGGGATTCCATCGGCAGCAGTGGCACGTATATTTTCATATAAATCACGGCAGTTGTATAACAGCTGTGGTATTACGAAAATATATGTTGTGTGAACATAGCTTAATCCTGCATTATAAATATTGCACACGTTTAAAAAAATTCACAGCCATCAATTATTACCCAGAAACTAAATTATTCATCCCCCGCTTTAGATTTAAATCTTATTGCTCTGAACTTTTTAACCCATTTCCAATCAATAAATTCTAAAGGTTTACACATGAAAAACATGAGTTTCCTTCTGACATTCTACACTATATATTTAAAGAAGGGCTAATGCACCTAAACAGTGGTGTAAAAGATTAATATTAAATTATAGAAAATTTTTACTTGCAAGCCCCCCTCCTTTTCTTATCCATTCAATTTGCTTACATGCCATAATTTGTGGGGGCAAATGCTGCATCACAACACTTTTAAAGTCTTCTAAAATGAACATGTATACCACAAAGGTAGTCATAGTTACCGTAATATCACACTTTTGGCAAAAAATTCCCTGGAGTTTCTCATTACATGTTCATACAGGAGAATGGTACGTTGACATGTCAATCTCAGGTTCAGATATGGGCTGTTTGAAATCTGCTCCTGCAACGTCTGATGATTTTAGGTATGAGCTGTCACTTAACTTTCTTAGAGCAGAAAGAAAAATCACAAGATGTTTGCTGAAATAGACCCTGACAAGTAGTTTCATGCAATCCAAACGTATTTAAATGACTATCAATTAAAGATTCCCAGTAAATTGTTTTTGGAATTCGCTTGGTTTCACTGACCAATTACTACAATGGCACCCTTACAGCAGGGCCAGCAGTTGGGCGTCCATACTAGAAATGTTAAAATACTTTTTCAACTTCCAAAACTGTCATTTTATAGAATCAACAGGTTAATATCATCAATCATTTGATGTAATGAATTTAGCTTAATAAAATCCTATTAAGGTGTTAAAGGTGTCAAATTGCAAAGAAACACCATTGCTAAAGAATGCTTATGTGAAAAAATTAATTCATGCACTCAGTGACATGGGTTGCTTTTTCTGGGCAATCTCTTATTGGAACCATGCCTCTATGATAAGATGATTGTAAGTGTCCTACTAGGACTCCCAGCAGTGGCCTCAAATGTGTGAAGGTGCTGTCAAGGTACATTCTTCCTGTAGTGGCACCAGAGAGAAATGGGAGAACTACACAGTTTCTACTGAAATTAATGGGCTGCCCATAAAGCATCCCAGTGGTAGCTCGGCGGGACTTCCAGCACAGGCAGCATCTGAAACACATGCTGCCTGTGCCAAAAGAGAAAATAGGTGAGGGCAGCACCAGGACACCTGCAACAACGGGGGAGCGTGTAGGAGGTGAGTTTTGTTTTTGTTTTTAGATCGCTCACCAGCCATGAAGCTACACATCTCTTGGGGGCCCACCGAAGGATCATCCAACGGGCCTCTGAGTGATGTGCAGTGAGATCAGATGTGGGCAGTTTGGATGACCATGGGCCCCCCAGGCAGCTCAAACCACCCACGTTATAATCCGCCACTGGCTGTCAGAAATCACTACTCTTAATTCCTTTGCTTCTGAAGTCTTTGCTAACACAGAACTGCCAATATGTAGAGGATTCCTTTTCCCCAAGTACATTATTTTACATTTGGAAACATTAAACAACAGTTTCCATTGTTTTTACCAATTATCTAGTCAACTAAATAATTTTCCATATTACAGACACCACCAGGAATATCAACCCTATTGCACACTTTTGTGTCATCAGCAAACAAGCAAACCTTACCTACCAAACCTTCTCCTTTGCCTTACAAACATATTAAAAAGAATACGACCTAGAACAGACCCTTGCAGCACACCAGTCACCAGGCTGCAGGAGGTGATGACTGCTGAGCTGTGGTATGCTGCTGTACGGCTGCAGTCAGTTGTTTGATCAGCTGTGACTGTTGCTGGATCTGTTGAGCCTGTAGGGCGACCACTCGGGCTACTGCATGGATATCAGGCACCTCGCCAGGATCCATGGTTGGAGCCTACTGTAACGCCTGGAGTAGTGGATCCACTGGACCGTCTCTAGCGATGGCACTAACCTCACCAGGGAGCGGAGTCTAAGGGGCCGCTGGCTTTCACCAGAGCCCGCCGCAAGGCGGGATGGACTTGCTACGGCAGGCGACCCCCAGGTCGCTACCCCTGGCTTGGTTGCTAGTGACGGCAGGCGAGGCGTGGCAGGAGCAGTAGGCAGGAGATGGTGCTGGCAGAGGTCTGTAGGCGTAACCGCAGGTGACAGGCTGAACACAGGAGCAATGGTGTAACAGAGGAGCAGGAACCAGGAACAAGGACTAGGGACCAGGTATCGGACAGGAATCAGGAACAACAGGGAGCTGGGCCAAACGCTATGGGAAGCATGTAGAGGCTCCAACACCTGGAAGGGGGCAGGGCTGGAACTTATAGGGGAGTGATTGACATACAGGCCAATTAGGAGCGCACTGCCCCTTTAAATCTGAGACAGCCGGTGCGTGCGTGCCCTAGGAGGCGGGGGCGCGCGCGCCAGCCGGCACAGCGACGGACAGGAGCGTGGTGAGGTGAGGCGCCCCCCGGGGCCGAAGCAACAGCAGCGCCGGGTCCCTGCCTATGGACACCGGCTGCTGCAGATGCAGGAGAGAGGGTGCGGCGGCGGTCTGGAGCACGGGACGCCGCCGTGGCCCTAACAATTAACAACAACTCCTTCAGCCAGCCACAAACCCACTGAACTATCCAGGGATTAAGTCCAATATCCACCAACTTCTCTATAAGCTCTATATAGGGAACTGTTTCAAAGGCTTTGCTGAGGTCCAAATAGGCAATATCCATGGCACCAACTTCATCCAGCACTTTTGTCACGTCGTCAAGGAATTCAATGAGATTAGTCTGACATGAGCCGCTCTCAGTAAAGTTAAGCCGGTTTGGGTCCATCAAGTTGTTGGGTATTAGGTGATTAATTACCTTCTTTCGATGCTTTGTACTGCTACAGATGTCAAGCAAACTGCCTCATCCCTTATACACATCTTGTCGAAGGGAACAACTTTGGCCATTCTAAAACTATCAGGAACATCTTGGTCAGAAAGATCAGTCAGGTAGGACACAATAACTGATCTGAGTTCTGGGGTGGACACAATCTAGACCCATCGTCCTACTCAAGTTCCAACTGGCAAGTTCCCCCAAAATCTTGGCCTGTGAAAACATTGGAAACTTGAACCCTTACAATTGGAGGCAATGCTATGTCCAACCATATTGTGATTTTAAAATTAGGCATGAGCAAACTTTTGTAAAGTTCGGTTCGGTTCGATCCGGTGAACTTTCGTGAATTTCGGATTTGTACGAACCTAACAGTACCCCCCTTTGGCCTCTCCCTCTTTCTGGTCTGCAAGAATTCCTTGATGAGATCCCGATCCAGGATATTAGATCTGGGTTCCCAGGATCTCTCCTCAGGACCAAAACCTCTCCAGTCCACTAGGAAGAAACGTCTTCCCCTGACAGTTTTCATCGCTAGGATGTCTTCAACAATGTATACGTCGTCAGAGACGGCTTGTGGAGTGGAGGACGAAGCTTTACTGGAGAATCGGTTGAGGACCACTGGCTTCAAGAGGGAGACATGGAAGGAGTTCAGATTCGCATAGTAGGGGGTAGACGGAGTTTGTAGGTGACTGGGTTAATGCGTTTTAGCACTGAGAAAGGGCCAAGAAATCGAGGACCCAACTTGTAGCTGGGAATCTTGAGACGGACATACTTGTCACCTGGGAGAAAATTTGTGGCAGGTCTTCTCTTCTTATCAGCCTGGTCCTTCATGCGTTCAGAGGCTTTGAGTAAGGACTGTCGAGTCTGTTCCCAGATCGACTGAAGGTCAGAGATCAATTCCTCCACGGCAGGAACCTCAGATGATGGAGAGAGAGGCAGAGGAGGACGAGGGTGATGCCCGTAGACCACATAGAAAGGAGACTTGCCTGTGGAACTCAAGTCCAGATGGTTATAAGAAAACTCTGCCCATGGAAGTAGATCGGACCAGTTGTCTTGGCGGCTGGAAACAAAATGACGTAGGTAGTTGCCCAGGATCTGATTGACTCTCTCCACTTGCCCGTTGGTCTGGGGATGATAGGCAGATGAGAAGTCCAGCTTCACTTGGAGCTGCGAGCAGAGGGCACGCCAAAACTTGGAGAAAAATTGAGAGCCTCGGTCGGACACAATGTGAAGAGGAAGTCCATGCAGGCGGAAGATGTATCGGAAGAACAACTGAGCCAGACGAGGAGCAGAGGGTAGTCCAGGAAGGGCCACAAAGTGAGCCATTTTAGAGAAACGGTCAGTCACCACCCAAATGACTGTATTGCCCGCGGATGGAGGTAGGTCCATGATGAAATCCATCCCTATGTGGTGCCAGGGACGGTCCGGGACTGGCAAGGGCAAAAGTAGGCCGGCAGGTCTTTGACGGGGTGACTTATTCCTGGCACAGACTGCGCAGGAAGCCACAAAGTCCTTGACATCCTGAAGGAGATTGGGCCACCAGTAGTGACGGGAGATCAATTGCCCGGTCTTTTGAGCTCCTGGATGCCCGGCCACCAAAGAGGAATGACCCCACTTCAAGATGCGTCTACTTCAAGAGAAAACGGCTTGGAGACATCCGGATGGACTAGAGCAGGAGCAGAGGCAAAGGCAGACTTTAGGCTATTGAAGGCTTGTTCGGCCTCTGGAGGCCAACGTCTGGGATCCGCCTTCTTCTTGGTGAGAGCCACTATGGGTGCGACCAGGGTAGAGAAGTGAGGGATGAACTGCCGATAGTAGTTGGCAAATCCAAGGAAACGTTGGATAGCTCTAAGTCCCACAGGACGTGGCCACTGGAGAACAGCTGAGAGCTTGGCTGGATCCATCTGTAGGCCCTGGTCGGAGACGATGTATCCAAGAAGCGGCAGGCTGCGCTGATGGAAAACGCACTTCTCCAGCTTGGCATACAAATGATTGGCCCGTAGTCTTCGTAGAACCTGCCGTACATGGGACACGTGGGTCTGCTGGTCGTGGGAGAAGACCAGGATGTCGTCAAGATAGACAATGACGCAGACATAGAGGAGATCGCGGAATATATTATTCACGAATTCCTGGAAGACCGCTGGGGCGTTGTATAGGCCGAATGGCATGACCAGATATTCGTAGTGCCCATCTCTGGTGTTGAAAGCGGTCTTCCATTCGTCTCCTTCACGAATACGGATCAAGTTATACGCTCCCCTGAGATCCAGCTTGGAGAAGATCCTAGCTCCACGGAGACGGTCGAATAGTTCGGGGATTAGCGGAAGAGGATAACGGTTCTTGACAGTCACCTTATTTAAGCCCCGGTAGTCTATGCATGGGCGGAGGGAACCGTCCTTCTTCTGCACAAAGAAAAATCCAGCGCCAGCAGGAGACGTGGATTTACGGATGAAGCCCTTTTGTAAGTTCTCCCGGATGTAGGAGGACATGGCTTCAGTCTCGGGCACAGAGAGAGGGTATACTCGACCACGTGGAGGAGAAGTTTCTGGAAGAAGGTCTATAGGGCAATCATAGGGCCGATGAGGTGGTAGAGAGTCCGCCTCCTTGGCCGAGAAGACATCAACAAAGTCTTGGTATTCCCCCGGGAGTCCGGATAGAGGCTTGGCGTAAGCAGGTGACCTCGTAGAGCACTTGGGTTGAGGAGACCTCAGACACCGATTTGGACAGTCCTGGCCCCAGCTGAGAACCTCCCCAGTTCTCCAGTCCAGCTTAGGGGTATGTAATTGCAGCCAAGGAAGGCCCAGCAGGATGTTGGAAGAGGAATGGCGCAAGACGTAGAAGGAGATCCTCTCCTGATGTAAGGCGCCCACCTGGAGGACTAGGGGTGTAGTCTGGCAGTGCACAGCTTCGGTAAGAATCTCGCCCGTGACCAAAGAGATAGACCGGGGTTGGGCTAGCTGTATCACGGGTAGCTGCCATCTTTGGACCAACGAAGCAGAAATGAAACTGCCAGCAGCGCCAGAGTCGATGAGGGTAGTAGTATGGAGAACTTGCCCTGAGGGTGTCTGGATGGAGACTGGCATAGTCAACCTTGGAGAGGTGGCATTCACACCTAGGGAGGCCTCTCCCACCGGACCTAGGTGCAAGCGTTTCCCGGACGCTGAGGACGTTGGGGACATCACTGCCGATAGTGATCAGCGCCACCGCAATAGAGGCAGAGATTAAGCTCCAGTCGACGGGCCCTCTCATCAGTCGTCAGGCGAGCTCGTTCCACCTGCATAGGAACTTCTGGAGACGACTGGGGCATAGGAGCAACGGGATTCTGGAACACCGGTGCCAGCCGGGGATGGCGACGGGGCAGACTCAGACGCTGTTCTTGCCGGACCTCCTCCTCTCTCTCGGAAAACCTGGTGTAGACTCTAGTAGCCAGTAGAATGAGTTTGTTCAAGGAGGTAGGAAGGTCTCGGGCAGCGAGCACATCTTTCACTCGACTGGACAGGCCCTTTTTAAAGGCAGCAACAGGGTCATCACGGTCCCACAGCGGTGTGGCCCAAGCCAGAGCTCTACCTTCCAATAGGCTGATGATGAAAGCCACTTTAGAGCGCTCGGTGGCAAACTGTCTGCTTAGAAGTTCAATATGCATAGTGCATTGGGTCAGGAATCCTCTGCACAACTTGGGCTCACCTCCATATTTACTTGGGAGAGTCAGTCGTAGTTTTGAAGAGGCTGCAGGAGGTGATGACTGATGAGCTGTGGTATGCTGCTGTACGGCTGCAGTCAGTTGTTTTATCAGCTGTGACTGTTGCTGGATCTGTTGAGCCTGTAGGGCGACCACTCGGGCTACTTCATGGATATCAGGCACCTCTCCGGGATCCATGGTTGGAGCCTACTGTAACGCCTGGAGTAGTGGATCTACTGGACCGTCACTAGCGATGGCACTAACCTCACCAGGGAGCGGAGTCTAAGGGGCCGCTGGTTTTCACCAGAGTCCGCCGCAAGGCGGGATGGACTTGCTGCGGCAGGCGACCCCCAGGTCGCTACCCCTGGCTGGTTGCTAGTGACGGCAGGCGAGGCGTGGCAGGAGCAGTAGGCAAGAGATGGGGAGTGATTGACATACAGGCCAATTAGGAGCGCACTGCCCCTTTAAATCTGAGACAGCCGAGACACGCGCGCCCTAGGAGGCGGGGACATGCGCGCCGGCCGGCACATCGACGGACAGGAGCGTGGTGAGGTGAGGTGCCCCCGGGGCCGAAGCAACAGCAGTGACGGGTCCCTGCCTATGGACACCGGCTGCTGCAGATGCAGGAGAGAGGGTGCGGCGGCGGTCCGGAGCACGGGACGCCGCCGTGGCCCTAACAATTAACAACAACTCCTTCAGCCAGCCACAAACCCACTGAACTATCCAGGGATTAAGTCCAATATCCACCAACTTCTCTATGAGCTCTATATAGGGAACTGTTTCAAAGGCTTTGCTGAAGTCCAAATAGGCAATATCCATGGCACCAACTTCATCCAGCACTTTTGTCACGTCGTCAAGGAATTCAATGAGATTAGTCTGACATGAGCCGCTCTCAGTAAAGTTAAGCCGGTTTGGGTCCGGTTTGGGTCCGGTTGTTGGGTATTAGGTGATTAATTACCTTCTTTCGATGCTTTGTACTGCTACAGATGTCAAGCAAACTGCCTCATCCCTTATACACATCTTGTCGAAGGGAACAACTTTGGCCATTCTAAAACTATCAGGAACATCTTGGTCAGAAAGATCAGTCAGGTAGGACACAATAACTGATCTGAGTTCTGGGGTGGACACAATCTAGACCCATCGCCCTACTCAAGTTCCAACTGGCAAGTTCCACCAAAATCTTGGCCTGTGAAAACATTGGAAACTTGAACCCTTACAATTGGAGGCAATGCTATGTCCAACCATATTGTGATTTTAAAATTAGGCATGAGCAAACTTTTGTAAAGTTCGGTTCGGTTCGATCCGGTGAACTTTCGTGAATTTCGGATTTGTACGAACCGAACCTAAAACGAACCTTGCTATAATGGCTGAATAATTGCAGCTACAATAGTGGACGTCTGATAGGGTATAGTTTTGTTTAGTTGCAGTTGCTATTACAATGAAAAAAGTGGAAAAAATCTAAGTGCAAAAATAGTGAAAAGAAATTAGCCAAGGTGTAAGTGATTACACGGGACATAGGACACAAAGTTCCTTGGACCCAGTAGGGTGGAAAACAGACATTTGACAGTGGAACCAGCAGCAGTAATAGTACTGCATTGGACCCAGTGTGGTGGAGAACAGACAATTGACGGAGGAGGAGACGGCGGCACCACTTGATTGCACCCAGCCCAGTATGATTGAGAACAGACTACTTGAGGAGGAGGAGGCAGTACCTGATTGCACCCAGGCCAGTATGATTGAGAACAGACTATTCATGGAGGAGGAGGAGGATGTTCAGCCTTGGAGTGGTGGCCCCTAAAGCACCGGGGAGGTGACAGTAGCAAGAATGGGCTAACTTTTTGGTGGTCTTCTGGGGGAATGTTGACCCAATGGGCAGTAACAGACATAATTAAAGGACCAGACATCAGCACTGGGGTGCATGGTCTTGGAGACCAAGAATCCCAATGAGTCTCCAACATTTTTTTTTAAAACTGTGCAGTGATGGGACAGCTGATGGGACTTTTTTTTTTCTGGGACAGTGATGGGACTTTTTTTTGGACTGTTTTTTTTTTTTTTACTTTTTTTGTTGCGGCTAAACAGGGTTCTCCAATTTTTTGAACCAGAATTGTAATGATATGAACTGAGATTTTCCCTTAATAAATTCGATAAGCTTGAACACTGAAGTTGCTTTCAAGTGTCTTGGTTGATACTCACAGACAGCTGAAACATTACATTTTTGATTAGGCAGCACCCAGGTATATCTGAGGAGACTAATTTAAGGTCCCACCCTAACAGGGGTGACAGCACACATCTTGATATTCACAGAAAAAAAGTAAAATTTTGCGTCGCTGTTGTTATTTTTACCAGATTCGCAACAAACTTTCTCAAAGTTCGGTTCGGTGCCGAACCGAACTTTTTGCAAAGTTCGTAAGGAATCTGGTTCTTAACGGTTCGGTTCGCTCATCCCTATTTAAAATCCTCCTTCTGGAGACACTAAGCAGAAGTGGCTATTTAAATGATCAGCGACCACCTTATCTCCATTAATAAAGGTATTGTCCCCACTAGTTATTTTTGTAATGTCAAACTTTTCTTCTTCCTGTCACTAAAATATCAGAAGAAGGTAATTTATAATCTGCTCAGCCTCCTTCTGTCTACTTTTATACACATCTCTGTCAGCTAGTTCCAGCCCTTTTCTACCTCTTACTGACAGTCTTTTTTTTTTTTTTTCTTATACTACAGCCCTTACATCTCTTACAAACCATGAAAATTTCTTCTTGCGTTCACTTTTGCTAATTTGTCTCACGTTTAATCTAGTTGCCTTTCAGATACCTTTTTTAAATACTGTCCACTGAGCGCTCACTCCTGCTGTTTTTTCCCCAGCCTTTTAAATAGGTATTCTTGTCTAATAAACTTTATTAGTTGTCAGATAATGCAAAAGTAAGCAATTTTGCAAATGTTTTTCATTAGCAAAACTGCTACTTTTGCAGCTGTGCCATATACTCTTACCCTGTTGTAGACAGCTAATTTCCTAGGTTGCGGACCAGCACTCTCTGCTCTTTGAGCGGTGGCCGGGCTGCTGACAACCTCAGTGGCCAGGACCTTGTGAGTATATCTTTTTGGCTTTGTTTCCCTCTTAGACCACAGACTGAATTGTCCCTTGAAGTGTCTGTGATATCATTAAGAGATACAGAGCTGATTCAGCTTGGCATGGCTGCGCTTCAGCCATACTGTAAACATGTAACAGTGTCATACATTGAGAAGGAGAATGTTTATACAGTACTATATATATATATATTACTATGGCAGACCCCTAAATCCTTAACTCCCTGTCAGGAATTTAGGTAGAACAGCTCAGTTATATAATACAAGGATGTTGTTTAGTCCTATAGTGAAAGATCCCCTTTAATATAAAACTCTAAATTAAACTTTCCTCTTGAGTAACCTCTATTTCTATTTTTACATGAGTGCATCTGTAAGATGTCTATTATGAGAGGTGTTTTTGTAAAGCAGCTCTTTACAAAGTTTGTAAGATTTCTGTAAACTTCAGGCTGGCATTTCAAGTACAGACACGGCTTGCTATTGTTTAAGTAAAACATTTGAAACAGTTATAGGTAAGACCTGCTTTACAATGCAATGCTTCTCATGCTAACCATGGCTCCCAGGCATGTCATTAGCACTCTGACGTATGTTTGTTTTTGTCAGGCTGTTTTGTTAGATACTGTTAAGCTTTTCAATATGACAATGCATTTTTTCTAATCTACCACAAGTTCTTAATAACTTGTTCAAGCATATTTCAAACTTTTGCTTAAAATAACATATTTTTTTTCAAGGCCATTAAGATTAGTTTTAGTCGTCGTCTTTATATAGCTGCTCTTTGCTGCACTTTTCCTGATCTTCTTCCCCCAAGAAGTTTATGACACGTGCTATGTAATGCTTTGTTTTGCTTTAGACTATAATAAAATAGGAAAATACAACTTTTTGTACATTTTTGATAGTGGCATAATCGTATTATCCACCGTGTTTACCTTACAAGATACAGTTTTAGAAATGAGAGGTTTTATCTAAAATCTTTATGGCACCTTTTTAATCCACAATACTCTAATACAAAGGAAGCCAAACATTCTACGTTGGGCCCTTTTACCACTGCCACAGCACTGGTCTTGTATATTGTGCCATTAAACCCCCTACTCTTCACACCTTTGGTCCACATTAGTGAGCAGCCGTGATTAAGCTTATTAAGTATATACTCAATCAACAGTTCTTTTTCTACTTTATACATATATTACCATTTCCCACATCAATGAAGCCTGTTATAAAAGTATAGTAGGGTATTTATTGGGGACTGCTCAAAGAAGCAGATCGGACCAGAGGTTTCCGCCTTTTAGGGCTCATGCACATTGAGCAAAAGATGAGAAACTGAAGAGGAAAGATTTCTGCTTAAAATTCTTCTTCTATTCTGCTCTGGCAGACTAGGAGCAGAATAGGAGCTGGGGTATGTGCACACTGAGGAAAAGGTGAAGAATTAGGTGAGGAATTGAAGAGGACTCTGCTCTTATTTCAGCTTGAAATTCCTCCCGTAAAACATGTACAGAGCAATGTCCTATTGTGTTCAATGGGTTCCATTCTGTTGTTCACACTGCAGAATTTCCGAGCAGAATTTTCTGCCGCTGATCCGCTTTCTGCCCAAAAAATTGACATGTCAATTCTTTGGGCGGATTCTGCTAGAGGAATCTTATAGAAGTCAATGGAGGCTTAAATTCTACTTGCATTCTGCTTGTATGCCTCTTTGATTCCGCTTGTATTCTGCTCAATTTGTGCTCAAATTCTGCCAGAGCTTAAAGGGAACCTGTCACCAGGGACGCGGGCACAGAGCCCGTCCAACCCCCTGGTGCAACCCCCGGATACTTACCCTTTCCGGCGAGTTCCACTCCTGGAGCCAGTCCCGGGACAAAGATATCAGCGCCCGAAGCTGAGCGCGCGCTGTATGCAAATTACCTGAGATGAGTCCGATGCCCATAGAGAATGAATGGAGCCGTCATTCTCTATGAGCGTTGGACTCATCTCTGCAGCGCGGGTTCACGGCTTCGGGCGCTGATATCTTCGTCCCAGGACCGGCTCCAGGAGCGGAACTCGCCAGAAAGGGTAAGTATCTGGGGGCTGCACCGGGGGGTCAGACGGGCTCTGTGCCCGTGTCCCCGGTGATAGGTTCTCTTTAAAAGGTGAGGCATTTCAAGCAGAAAACTTTCTGCTTCAGTACCTCGAGAATTGCCCAGTGTGCATATACCCTTAGAGCGAGTGCTCTGACAGTCTCGAGTGGGGGTTGGTTGAACTTTTGATGATAGGGAATCCCATAGAAAACCTCTCCTACTCCTCTACACCTACACCTCTCCTGGAAAGTTCCTGTCTCGGCCAGAGATGTCAGCAGAGAGCGCTGTGTCAGAGTGAAAAGAAAACACCATTCCCTCCATGACATAAAGCAGCTAATAAGTATGGGAAGACTTGAGATTTTTTAATAGAAGTAAATTACAAATTTATATAACTTTCTGACACCAGTTGATCTGAAAGAAAAAGATTTTTGCTGGACAACCCCTTTCAGGCCCTTTTATACCAAACGATTATCGCCCATCTTTGGCCGATTACCGGCAGTTATAATCGATAATCGCTTGGCGTCATAGCTCCTGTTAAAAGGCAACGATCAGCCTACATGCATGATGTCAGCTGATCCTTGTGTTTCAACATGTTTAGAACATGTTTAGAACAATTAGAACGATAAATACAGTCTGCTGGTCATCACTCCTTGTGATAGAAGCGGTGGCAGCAAACCGCTACCATCTCCTATGGGCCTATCTTTAGATCGTCGTTGAGCTCCTCCCGCAGCTCCCTGAAACCCCTCCCCCCGCGCTCTTATTCACTTGCTGTCAGTGCATCTAATAGTAGGTCAGCGCTTGCTTGCTCCTCCAGATCAGCACGTGTAATAGGGCCCTCAGCCACCTCTCTCAATTGAAAACATATACACACTGGGTATTCAAAAGTTTATGGCATCTAAGTAGTCATTCTTTAAAAAGCCTTTAAAAGAAGACACAGCAGGCACAGCATTGGCTAAAGGTGTGAGGGTGGGCCTTGGGTGCTCCTATTATACTGTGTGAGGTGGCAGAGAAAATAAACACCTACACAAACTGCTATAGGATTCTTTGGTACCTCACCTATATTTCTAGTGTTGACAGTACAGTGATATGTGAAATGACAAAGACAAAATAAGGAGGGGCAGACCAAAAAAATGACACCAAACCACAACGTTTCAAATGAAGCCACATGTAGTTACAATCTATATTCTATTATATTGTTGTTACTAGTAATAAAGATAATGCTTATTTGTTAGTCTACATATTCAGCTTTATAAACATACGACATAAGATGTATGCAAGATCAGGCAGAACTGTATGAAATAGAAATTACTGCATGTAAGAGCAAAGACAGATGATGACAAATAACTAAAATATTTTTTAAAACCTGGTTATGCAATAATGCAGAGTTTGTTTCAGTAAGGGTGTAACTGATGCAAATGATTACGTTAGAATAAGAACACAGTGATTGATTGATTGATATCAATTGAATCAACTGGACATGGATATGTTGGTGCTATATAAATAAAGGGGTACTCCGGTGAAAATCTTTTTCTTTTAAATGATCTGGTTTCAGAAAGTTGTATTGATTTGTAATTTGCTACTATTTAAAAATCTTAAGTTTTCCCATACTGTCTTGAGCAGTAGCAAATCCCCATAGAAACAAGAACATTATTCACCAGAATAAATAAGTGGGTGCTGATCTCACCGGACCAGACCCAAATATGTGTATCAATAGAAAGAAGCAATGTCGATTACACCAGTGAAATGTTTCAGCTCACAGTGTAGCCTTTCTCCAGCAGTGCTTGAGAAAGGCTACACTATGAAGATACTTGGTTAACCTAATTCATTTTTTCATTCCAAATTTTGTATATTTCGGCCCTTCAAGGTCCAAACTATACAAAAACTGGAACAAAAAAATATAATAGTTTCTGCAAGATACATCAAAATTCTACTCTCTCTTGCAGAAACCTGTTACATTTTTCATTCTAGTTTTTGTACAGTATATTTTGCTTAAACATTATAAATGAGCAAACAGTACTCAATTGAATAGCTATTCAATCAAATATTGCACTGCTTGAAAGATTCGAGTTCAATCGAATATGTGATCAAATATTTGAATCTAAATTAACTTTACTAAAACAGCTAAACAATTGTTTAGCTGTTTTAATAAAGTTTACGAAGTTCATTCACCCCCTCCATGCTCCCGAAGCGTCTTTTTCGGCCACTTCCGGCTTCCTCTTCAGTCCTGTCTTTTTCAGTCACTGATTGGCTGAGCCTGGACAGCACCGCAGCCTGTAATTATCTGAAGAAGTGACAGCCCGCTCAGCCAATCACAGGCTGTCCGGCTGTCCGGTGGCAGCTGGCACACTGAGCCAGGTATTGAAGACATCAGAGGTGAGTATAAAGCTCTCTTCTTCTCACCCCCCTTCACTGAACCCATTCCAGCAAGAAGGGGGTCACATAACCGCTTCCTTGCTGGTATGGGTGCAGTGTGATATCAGTCTGACCTCCAGGGGGTTAAGTGGGGGCCCTCACTTAACCCCTGGGGGCTAGAATATTAAGTATGGCACCCAAAAGGTTAGGGGGATGCAATGCATCCTCCCTTAACCCCTTTGGGTGCCACACTGTAAGCAGCAATCTGTAAAGATGCTGCATACTGTAAGGTGCAGAGCACTGGTCACAATGATTAGTGTTGTGCTCCTGTTTTTTGTGTGTCTTTTCAGATATCGGTATCCTGTGGATTACGGTGGATACGGTGGACTACATTGATGACCAGCATTTTTTGGGGGATTATTTAAATTAAAAAAAAATTTCACTTTTGTCTTGTGTTTATTTCTTTACTATATAGACTTAGAAGTGGAAGCCGTCTAATAGACAGAATCCAATACTAAGTCGGGGCTTAGTGTTAGCCAGTAAAAAATGGCTAACACTAACCCCCTCCCATTTATTACCCCAGTACCCAATGCCACCAGGGGTACCGGGAAGAGCTAGGTGCCAGTGGTCCTGAAGCGTCAAAATGCCACTACCCGACTGGGCGGAAGCAGGCTTGTAAAATAAGGCTAGGGAGGGCAAAAAAAAATGGCCCTTCCCGGCCTGGTACTGCTAGGCTGCTGTTTTTTGGTTTTTAACCCGACTGGTTATGAAAATAGTGGGGACCCTAAGCGTTTTTTTTTTAAATTAATTAATAATTTTAAAAATGCATAGGGTCCCCCTTATTTTCATAACCAGCTGGGTTAAATACCAAACAACACCAGCCTAGTAGTACCAGGGTGGAAAGAGCCATTTATTTTGGCCCTCTTATTATTACCATCCTGATGCCGCCCTGTCCAGGAGCACCAATTTTGACGCTCCGGGACTACTGGCACCAAGCTCTTTCCAGTACCCCTGGTGGCATTGGATACTGGGGTAATATTGGTGGGGTGGGGGGTGGTAGTGTTAGCCATTTTATACTGGCTTTAACAATAAGCCTCGACTTAGTAAGGGATTCCGTCTACTAGACGTCTTCCACTATTAAGTCTATATAGTAAAGAAATAAACACAAGACACATTTAAAAAAAAATTATTGAAATAAAAACACACCCATACTCCTTGTTGACTATTTTATTTAAAAAAAAATCCCCCTAAAACTCTGGTCATCGACGTAGTCCACCAAATCCACCATAATCCACAGGATACAGAAGGGAGAAACACACAAAAAAACACACAAACAGGAGCCCAACACCCATCATTTTGAGCGGTGTTCTGCACCTTACAGTATGCAGCATCTTTACAGATCGCTGCTTACAATGTGGCACCCAAAGGGTTAAAGGAGGATGCATTGCATCCCCCTTAACTTTTTGGGTGCCATACTGATAAAATTGGCCCCCAGGGGGTTAGGCAAGGGTCCCCACCTAACCCTTTGGGGGCCAGACTGATATCACACTGCACCCATACCAGCAAGGAAGGGGTTCTGTGACCCCCTTCCTTGCTGGGATGGGTGCAGTGCAGGGGGGGAGAGCATTCTACTTACCCTCCAGGTCTTCTCTCTTCGCCGCAGCCCGGCACACTGAGCTCAGTGTTCCGTCTCCGGCTCCTTATATGTCCGTCCAGCCAATCAGCTTTTGAATAGTTCCCTATTTGCTCATCTCTGTTAAACATCCCTTCAAGGGACGAAATATAGAAAAGTAAGAATGAAAAAATAGGATCGGTTATTGTGATGGGCGATTGTCCATACTTGCTCAACACTAGTCATTATATTGCTATAAATGTCTATAACTAAAAAGAGATAGATCTGTTTATAGTGCCTGCTGGACAGAAGTATATTTGTTCTCACATTGGTTTGGTCAGAATGTTAATTTGTATTACTGGTATATATATATTTTTTTACTTTACTTTACTGATTGTGGGATGCATTAATGTTTGTAAGCTTTTCACTATTTGGCTATGTTCACACAACATTTTTTCAGCTCTATTTAAAATAACGTCCGTCATTTTGAGTCTAAAATAACGCAAGTCATTTAGCTGTCGCCTCCCCTTACTATTAAGGATAATGATCATGTTCATTATTTTGATGTCTGTAGTAAAAACATCTATTATTCAATACACTCTGTGCATTAGACATCTGTCTTCCCATTGACTTCAATGCACTGCCATTGCAGTCAGTTAAAACGCGGGCGCCTTTTCTCAATTTTTGACGTTGTGTGAACATAGCCTTTCCCCAGACCTTGTAGACACTAAAACAACAGCTATAGTCTAGTCCACTTCTGAGATGCTGTGATACATACACAATATCTATGGCTGTGAAATTTTATACAACTGCTATGTTTTATGCCTTAAGGCAGACATACATGAAATGACACTGAACACAAAGTTTAAATATCTTTCACCAACAGCTAAGCTATTATTTGGGACTACATAAGCTATTTATGTATAGGACGCAGGCACTTTGAAGAATCTTCAAAGAAACATAGAAAAATGTATGTGTTTAATCAGCAAAGAATGCCCTTCAGCTTATGCTTGTAAAGGATACGCATCGTAACATAATGTCATGACATGTGGCGTGTACTCTTCAGTCAGTGGGGGAATGTATTAAAGACTGGCATTCTACATGCTGGTCTTATGTTAAAACTCGTTGGAGTAAGGTGTGACAAGTTTATTAAGAGGCACGGGCCTCTCCATAAAAGTGTTGCATCTTTGACTGTCCATGCATTATGATCTCCACTAGCTGGTGTACAGTTCTGCTATCATGTTTTCTGCAGGTCACTCTACCTCCTGCTAAATTATATGTCCTGAGTGGAATGAGTGGTACAAGGGGAGGAAAAATGTACACAAAATGAGCGATACACAAAAATGTGTGACTTTGAATTGCCAGAAAACTGGTGTCCATGAATTGATAAATTGCCCAGAATTAGTTTTTCTTCAAAATGCAATAAATTGATATATATATAAACAATGGTCATCAAGAGATCTAGAATGGATAACATCTGATATTTTAAGGGGTTTTCCTAAAGTCTTGGCTCTGGTTCACATATACAATGACAGTGAGAAGCCTTTCACCATTCATTGTATAGTTGTGGTGCTGGATTACTGCACCTTAGCTTCCATTGCCAGGATTCACTATACAATACACTGCAGCCGGGATTCCATGCAGCCGCACAAAAAACTGACATGTCTATTTTGTGTGGCCCCTATTCATTGAACAGCGGCTGCACGAAATGGACTGTGCAATGTGAAGTATGGCCGTGTCACAGAATGGCCGCTGGTTTGCCATGTATGAACATGGCCTTACCCAGAAAATCTCTAAAATTATTATTAACTAGGTTTGGAAACACGACTGGGGCCTTATCTTACTCGGACACAACACAATGGGGAAGATTTATCAAAGGGTGTAAAATTTAGACTGGTGCAAACTACCCACAGCAACCAATCACAGCTCAGCTTTAGGCAGTGCTGAAAGGAAAGAGGAGCTGTGATTGGTTGCTGTGGGCAGTTTGCACCAGTATAAATTTTACACCCTTTGATAAATCTCCCCCAATGTTTTCAAAAGTCTTTGACCCCCTTCATTGACTTTGATCAGGTTATATGCCCCTTTGGTAAACTATTTTTCGCCCATGATTTGATTAAATAGATTTGGTATCAAAGAAAGTCTACAGCACAAACATAGGCTTAATGTGACCTATGACTCTTTAAAAAAAAAGCCACCAAAGTCTCAAATTTTGGAATTTAATACATTTTAAGAACAATCAAGATTAGCAATTTTTTACAGAGAAGCATTTAGAAAAGCACTTCAGCTCTATCTAACCAGCTTCACTTGGGACCACTAACATTTAAGATTCTGCATTGTGTGCTGGGCAATATAGTGATGCCCCCTCCTGTCCTTCACCCCAGCAATCTAGGAAGGTTACCCCAGTGTACTTAAAATGGAAGCCACGCCAGAAGACAGTGCTGGTTTTATCCAGTCACAGTATGGCGGTATTGGTCAGGTCTGGTGTGGCGGTAGTAAATGTGACACCTAGAGCTATTACCTACCAATCTACCAATCCTGTGGTGAGAATTACCTCAGACAATATGCAGACGTCTCTAATCATTGATTCGATGTGGAAATTTGTTTATGTTTTAAGCTGTTAAAAACCATGAAAAGCTTGATTCAGACAATGTTTCTATATGTAGAGAAATGCATATGGCTGAAACCAGGCTCCCATTTCTTCCCCAGTAGTCATGTGCTGTCCCCAGGATTATTGGCCATACGCCAATTGGTTACCGCATGAGGAAATGTAGGAACGCCGTAAAACAACGGCCGTAGTCCTCGCCGCAAAACTACGGCCGTTGTTTTGAGGTTTATAAACTTGGCTGCAATATATACGAACTACGGTCTTACAATGCACACTACGTATCAGACAACGGCCGTTGTTTATACAGCCCCGTGAAAAATGAACGTGTTAATTATTTCCGGCCGGTAAAGCTCCAACGGCCGTGGATTTTAATGCGGCCGCGAACTTAAAACTTCTATCTGCCGAATTAAACTTGATTTTAATGTAAAAAATGTTCTGAGTGGTTTCTCTGGCTGGGCGCAGTATTTAAAGTAAATGACCTGTGTCAGCCCGCTTAGAAACATGCTAGTAAGCATATTTAACCCCTTAAGGTCAAAGCTAATTTTCGTTTTTGCACTTTTGCTTTTTCCACTTTATGTTTCAAAGTCCATAGCATTTTTTCACCTAGAGACCCACATGAGCCCTTATTTTTTGTGAAACCAATTTTACTTTGCAATGACAGGCATTATTTTTCCATAACATATGCTGCGAAACTGGAAAAAAATCATTTGCGCTGTCAAATTGAAAAAAAAAAGGAATTTGTTTTGATTTCGGGGAGTTTTGCATTTACGGCGTTCGCCCTATGGTAAAACTGACTTGTTATTCATGTTCCTCAAGTCGTTACGATTACAACAATATATAATATGTATAACTTTTCTTGTATCTGATGGGTTGTAAAAAATTCAAACCATTGTTAACCAATATAGGTTCCTTAAAATTGCTCTATTCCCATGCTTATAACGCTTTTATCCTTTGGCCTATGGGGCTGTGTCAGGTGTCATTTTTTTGCGCCATGATGTGTTCTTTCTATCGGTACCTTGATTGCGCATATGCGACTTTTTGATCACTTTTATTACATTTTTTCTGGATTTGATGCGACCAAAAATGCGCAATTTTGCACTTTGGGATTTTTTTGCGCTGACGCCGTTTACCGTACGAGATCAGGAATGTGATTAATTAATAGTTCGGGCGATTACGCGCCCGGCGATACTAAATATGTTTATTTATTTATATTTATAAAATGGGAAAAGGGGGGTGATTTGGACTTTTAATGGGGGAGGGGATTTTTTATTAATAAAAAAACATTTCTACTTTTATTTTTACTTTAACTAGAAGTCCCCCTGGGGGAATTGTATATAAACAGCACTGATCCTTCATAGAGAGGAATGCTGTGTATATACACAGCAAAGATCCATCAGATCGGTCATAGATTGCTATGGCCTGCTGCAGGCCATAGCAATCTATTGCCGAGCCGGGATCAGCGTCATTCCGACGCTGAGGCCTGGCACGGGCACAAAAAATGGATCTCCCCCCGCTAAGGGGTTAAACAACAGCCATAGTTTCACGACTAGCCCGTATGCTCGTATTTCTACGGCCGTAGTTTCAGGTGTACATGTACAGCCGGGTGAAAACAACGGCCGTTAATTTACGCTGTGTGAACATAGCCTAAGACTGATCAGATATCAATATGGTGTTCAGAAACTAGAAATTCATGATGCTAATTGGTGAGTGAAGATTGAGCGTCCTAAGGTTTAGTGCCAAGGGCAGCAGCAACTGTTAATTCGGCCCTGGCTGCATGCCAACCCAGCTCACCAATGAGAATCACTCCTATCAATTGTATGATGCATCAACCAACCTGTCCATGTAATATACACTGCACTCTCCCAATTCCAGATCCACAACCTCAGAGATCATGACTAAAGGAGTGTCCAGCTAACACATCTGTGTCTCTTTTGGCAGCCCCCACAAGAAGTCGCCCTGTGCAAGCAAAGCGCCTCCCCATGCAACAGTGTGCAATGTGGCCACTGTAATGCATCCAATGACTGGGAGAACCGGCCTGGCAGGTGTCAGTACAGTAGGTTTATCACCATGTGCCAACAGTGTACCACATTATGCCAATAGTGTAGTGTGTTGTTGTTGTATTGGTGCTTTAGAAATTAACTTGTCAGATGGGCTTAAACTGTTAATATTGGGACACAGATTATAGGAATAACACATTTGGTGTTAAATCAAAACAATTAAACAACTGCAAGAATGTCTAGGACATTCCTTCTAGAACGTGACATTTAAAATAAATATCAAAGATTCTTAAAAAAAAAGGCAAAGGTTAAAAAAATGCTTAAACAGGTATCAAAAAACGGTTGCGCCAAAAGATGAATAATAGACACTCACCTCCTCAGGAAATGTCCTTCAGTCCTTTAAGTAACCTAAATCCCCAGAGTATGTGGTCAGTCTAGGCATCTCTTGCATCAGGTACATGCAAGTGCAGGTGAAATTCGCAGGGGAATACATCCTCAGTACCATTGCATAACTTTCTTGTCAGGTTATGATATAACAGCATAGTCCCAAAGCCAGATGCCTTCTCGGTAGGGGGAGGCAGGACACTTTTTTTGGTCCCTATTGTGTTTCTACACTGAGCCCTCTGTGGAGCACTCACCCTAAAAAGGGTGACCTTGTGCACCTTTCCATCCAATCTCCCTATTGAGAGCCAGTGACACCAGTGAACAAACAAACAAAAAAATGATGCTCCATAGAGTACCAGATTTGTTACTGCGCTAGGGCCTCCCGCTGAGGGTAGTAGTAGGTGGTAGTACTGGGTAGGACCCGGGTAGCCAGTTGCCAGATGTTAGGTCACGGTATTGGCACGAGGGGCCCGAGCAATTCTTCATTGTCCCTAGTCAAGGCACCAATAACTAGACCAATGCCAGGGTTCAGAAACAACGGTAGTTGTGCGTTTATTATAACGGAGGTAAGCAATAGCAACAGTCTCTCTGGATGCAACCACGATTGAGGCAGACTTGAATATAACTAAAGAATGGGTGATGCTGCAATAGGCTGTGATGGTAGCATTACTTGAAGTGAGGAGACTGAATGATGGGAGTAGTAGTGCCGGAGATATGATACTGGGTGGAATGGATTGAACTGAATACTTGCTATTGATGAGAATAGATGATGAGAAGAGTAATGACTGAAGAACGACATCCAGATCTTTGCTGAAGATGAGAACCTTGGAGAATCTTGAGAATGAGGAAGGTCCCGACTGGACCGGAGTACTTCTGGGTAGCACTGGAGCTGGTACCGCGGAGTTGCGGCCTTGAACCACAAGAGCAGCAGAGTACACACCCTCCCCTCTTGAAGGTAGAGGGAAGACTACACAACCTTCTCACTTGAGGGTAGAGAGAAGACTACTGAGATAGACAGGAAGTGACACAATATCCCCAGCCAAAGCTCGACGGCTATTGGGGTTATTATGGCAGCCGGGGAAAGTCACGTGACAACAAGCCCATTGCATCATCACACCATTGAACACTGATAAATGAATGTGCATAAAGAAATACATGAAATATCAGACCTGAATACTGAGAGGGGTGACATAACATACACAGTTTGCAGTGGGACTATCTTTCCAGAACAGGAATAACCATACTAAAAATGCAGACACAAAATTACAGACAAATACTCTGTTCTGGGACACTGCATTACCACTGGGATAAACCCAGTTTATCAGTAAAAATGGTAGCTAAAACTGTGGACCACAGACTCTGAGGGGAATCTGTGTTACCTTATTGACTGAGAAAAGTCCCCTTTTGAGGTAATGACTGATGAGCCTTTATATAGTACTAATGCCCCCCTGTGCCCTTGTACTAATACTGCCCCCTTGTGTGCCTATATAGTAATAGAGTTCCCTGTTCCTCCATATAGCAATAATGTCTCCCTGTGTCCTGTCATATAGTAGTAATGCCCCCAATGCTCCTGTACTAATAATTCCCATTAGAATTAACAACCATTATTAATCTTTTTTCTTCCTGTGTTCTTAGTAGGGTCAACTTATTTTTGCTATGTACCTGCTTATGCATATTTTTTTATTTTTGATTATTTTTAAATGAGCATTGAAAATGACTTACAGTAAATGCAGATTTTTTCAATGATCAGTAGCAAATGTACTATGTATTGCATGTTTGAATTATGTTTCAGATAAAAAAAACAATTGTGACAAACCCAGTTCAGTAAACTCACACATACAATAATCCATAAATAGCAAACAAATAAAAATATGGAGCATGTGTACATGTAATGATACACATGGTAAGGCATTTTTATTGGGCCCGGAATAGGCCTTTTGTTCTCATGTTTGTGTTTTTACAATGCAGGAACAGAGAAAATAAAATGGCCTTTTCAAATATTTCTTTTTACTAGCAAACTAAGGAAATCTGACCTAGAGGACACGGAAGGGAAGACAAGCACAAATACCCTGAAGGTCTAATTTACTCAGAATGACATTTATCAGTGCACTGACACTTCTGAAATGGCTATTGAATATACTATGTATAGTTGTGGTTTCAAAATGTGTTTAATGGTGTGTTAAATTGCAAAACTGTACTTCATTAGCTCCAATATAACTTTACACCTCCACATAAAGACAGTACATCCTCTTACATTACTGCACTAATGTGACGAGCAGCTCATTAAGAAAGTGTAAAAGGCCAGAGGCCACTCACATCTGTTTAACATTCTGTTTCCGACAAAGAAGTGGGCACAATGATAAAGCCAGTGGCGGCATGCTCGTTGCTGAACTGCTCTTAATTTGCAATTAAATAAGAATAATAGATATTTTGTTATGATGTATGGTTGAACAATGACTTCAGCGTGACACAGTAGGTCATATTTAAAGGAGTATTCCCATCCTATTATGTTATGGCATATCACTAGTTCCTCTGGGGCATAATGTGAATGGAGCTGAGTACTGAGTAGACAGGAGCAACACGTCACTAAGACAACTGTGAAAAAGCTGAACATTATTTTGAGGATAGATTGACTATTACTTTCTAATAAAAGAAAATGTCAGGTTATAATAGCATTATGATTGCTCACTTTGAAAAGGGCTCAGTTCACATCTGGTGGGCCTGCCCAGAGGTAATCTGTTCTTCTGTATGCATTACTACTAACACTCCTATCTTAGGATATCTATCCTAAGATAATAAGAAAGGAAATACTAAAAGGGTAGACTAGATGGACCAAGTGGTCTTTTTTTTGTAGCATGCACTGTTATACAGTATACAGGTCATTGTAGCCTGCACTGATGCACATGGTTGGCTGCGGTATATAGTCACATATACTGTATGTTGTGGTATGCAGTAATGGTGCAGAATATGCCCTATATTATTTTGAAAGCTTTCTCATCTGCTGTGGTCCATATGGGTAACATAATCGGTTGGGGGCCTACTCAGGCTCACCCCCCCCAGGCTTAACCCCCTAGCTACGCCCCTGGTGAAACAAAAACTACAAAGAGGAGCAGTCTCTTCCCTGCAGCATAAGCTACAATGAATTTTTATTACATTGCATCAATAATTACTGGCTGCATATCACTACTTAACTCTTAGAGGACCGGGCCAATTTAAATTTTTGCAGTTTTTTCCTCCTTGTGCTTAAAAGGCCATAGCACTTGCATTTTTTCACCTAGAAATCCACATGAGCCCATATTTTTTGCGCAACTAATTGTACTTTGCAATTTTTTCATAAAGTACACTGCAAAACCAGAAAAAAAGTCAATGTGTTTTGAAATTGAAAAAACAAAACAAAAACGCATTTCTTTATTTGGGGGTTTTTCTTTTTACGCCGCTCGCCCTGGGGTAAAACTGACTTGTTATATATGTTCCTCAAGTCGTTACGATTACAACGATATATAACATGTATAACTTTTATTGTATCTGATGGCTTGTAAAAAGTGAGTGACTTGAAGTGAGGAGACTGAATGATGGGAGTAGTAGTGCCGGAGATATGATACTGGGCGGAATGGATTGAACTGAATACTTGCTATTGATGAGAATAGATGATGAGAAGAGTAATGACTGAAGAATGACACCCAGATCTTTGCTGAAGATGAGAATCTTGGAGAATCTTGAGAATGAGGAAGGTCCCGACTGGACCGGAGAACTTCTGGGTAGCACTGGAGCTGGTACCGCGGAGTTGCGGCCTTGAACCACAAGAGCAGCAGAGCACACACCCTTCCCTCTTGAAGGTAGAGGGAAGACTACACAACCTTCTCACTTGAGGGTAGAGAGAAGACTACTGAGATAGACAGGAAGTGACACAGTATCCCCAGCCAAAGCTCGACGGCTATTGGGGTTATTTTTCAAACCATTGTTAATTCAAACCATTGTTAACAAATATATGTTCCTTAAAATCGCTCCATTACCATGCTTATAGCGCTTTTATCCTTTGGTATATGGGGCTGTGTGAGGTGTAATTTTTTGCACCATGATGTGTTCTTTCTACCGGTACCTTGATTGCGCATATGCGACTTTTTGATCGCTTTTTATTACAATTTTTCTGGATTTTTCAAGACACCAGGGATGGCTGCATTCAAGTAATTGGATGCAGCTGTCAACTTTGACAGCTGCATCCGATTACTTTATTAGCGGGCTTGGCGATCGGACCGTGCCCGCTAATAGCCGCGGTCCCGGGCTACATGCCGCACCCGAGACCGCGGCGGTTCAGAGCGCGGCCGCCACGCGGCCCCGCTCTGAACACACGTAGTCGCCTAAAGGTTAAAGGAGAAACCTGTCTAAAATTTTTATTGAAGTATTGTATTGCCCCCCAAAAGTTATACAAATCACCAATATACACTTATTACGGGAAATGCTTATAAAGTGCTTTTTTCCCGGCACTTACTACTGCATCAAGGCTTCACTTCCTGGATAACATGGGGATGTCACAACCCGACTCCCAGAGCTGTGCGGGCTGTGGCTGCTGGATGATGGCAGGGGGACACTGAGGGACAAAGGGCACTGGAGGGACACTGATCATCCCTCTGCCATCATCCTCTCCAGCAGCCACAGCCCGCACAGCTCTGGGAGTCGGGTCGTGACATCACCATTTTATCCAAGAAGTGAAGCCTTGATGCAGTAGTAAGTGCAGGGGAAAAAACACTTGATGTGCATTTCCTCTGATGAGTATATATTGGTGATTGGTATAACTTTTGGGAGACAATACAATACTTTAATAAAAATTTTCACCGGATTTCTCCTTTAACTCCATACTCTGCAGCAGTCCCATAAGGAGTAGGACCACTAAATGTGAATGAATGAATGACAAGCAAAACTTGTGCGTTTACACAGAGAGATTTATCTGACAGATTTTTGAAGCCAAAGCCAGGAATGGATTTGAAAATAGGAGAAATCGCAGTCTTTCCTTTATTACCTGTTCTCTGTTTACCTAGTGACCTAGTCTGTTCCTGGCTTTTGCTTCACAGATCTGTCAGATAAATCTCTCTGTGTAAATGCACCATTTCTGAAACAAAGTTTAGAAAGTTCGCTCATCTTACTCCCTTAATTCTATAATAGGAACAGATTGCTGAACTCAGGGAGACCAGCCAAATGACAACACTGCCGGCTGCTAGTGAAAGCGCTCAATACAGTGAAGTCCTAGGTGCATTGCCCCCTGGGAAACATAAATATGCAAAAGAGGAGTCCGTGGAGCCTCATTGAAGAGTCTCAAAACACAGGACTAGCCAGATATCCCTCCGGGAAGGACCCAGCCAAGGGGCAGCTCCTGTTAGGAAACCACCAAATCCACCATATTAAGTGGCCCTATAAGTCAGTGTAATGCCAAGGGATAAACCAAGGCTAGGTAACCATCCACATACAGCTGTTTCGGGGTGTTGCCCCTCATCAGTGTGAAGCAGGATTCTGGCTAGGTGGGAGCAATGCCTAGTAGAGCCATAAGAGGAACAGATTGCTGAACTCAGGGAGACCAGCCAAACGACAACACTGCCGGCTGCTAGTGAAAGCGCTCAATGCAGTGAAGTCCTAGGTGCATTGCCCCCTGGGAAACATGAATATGCAAAAGAGGAGTCCGTGGAGCCTTATTGAAGGCTATCTGGCTAGTCCTGTTTTTTGAGACTCTTCAATGAGGCTCCACGGACTCCAGTAGAAAATCCAAATATAAGGCATATTCTGCTCTGGAGAGTTTCTGTAGAAAAGAAACCCCTTCAATGCTGGGAGAAAAATGTTATCTAGTTGTAGTAAATGCTTCCACCTCGATTACTCAATTCTTAATCTATTTATTTTTTTTTTTTTTGTTATTTGCATTTGTCATTACCGATATATGGCTTTTTTTCATGCTAAAATAAAGGCTGTCTTGAACAACAGCCGTCATTTTAATGTCATAGGAACATAGCCTTATAGCATAATACAGGGACCATAAGCTTAAGTTCATTAATGCTCCTGAGTACAGTATAGAGCACATAGATGTTGTCATCAGTGCTTGGTAAGTCATGGTATGTATCCCCAAATGATATCACATGCAAAACAGATGAGCATTACTCAATGAGCATTACTCAATGACATAGCAATACATTTGGAAGTAATTCCTAATAATACCTTTTTGTTGGTGCCGATTTACTTCACAATCTTTGTTTGCTTAGTCACGAGGGAATTACATAATATTACATCACATAATAGGAACACGTCATAGAGATTATGATTGCTCATGTTTATAACACTTGTTTATGAAACATTGTTTGTTTGTCTGTTTGTTTGCTGTTAATCAGGAAGTTAGTACTATGTTGAATTGTATTACATTATATTATGTCTATTACCTATAACACATTCTAATTTAAATACAACTCAAAGACAACCTTGAGGAAATGATGGGAGATATATACTGTACATCCAATAGCCATAGCATTAATGCTGGGTTCAAAGTAAAAATAAATTGCTGGACCAGTAAAATGAAAGATACCATAAAATCTACTCACTCTATTGAAGTTCATTTGAAAAGAATGCATAAAGATTGTTGAGGATACCTGCTACAAACAGTGCATTCTTGCATGTGTCACATGATATACAAATACATGGCATGTCAAATCTGGTTTAGCCTAGTGTCTTGTTAACCAGATGATGTGGCTACAGTTTGACAGTGAATATATATTGTTTTCAGTTGATTCCCTAATATACTATTGGCCCTTAATATACTATTTATACTCAATATCTAATCCCTGCATTGGCTGTGGTGGGTTACCTGGTTTTCACTGAGTAAATTATTTTTCCTCCTGCTTTTGATCTTTTTATGCCTCCTATTTGAGCATATTACTTTATTTTTGGGGGCTCTATCATTTCTTTCATAGCTAGTAATTTTGGAACCTCTTGCCCATGCTACTGTGACTCTTTTGGCAAGGTTTTATTGTTTACTATATGACTTCCTTTTCTGCCTTGTACATGTATTTGTACACATGTAAAATATGTAAGAACATAAATGAGGGGCACTGTTGCAGTTGCCACAAAAGGTTTTGTTATATAGATCATGTGGCAGGGTGGCAATGCTAGTGTAGTGTCCCTAATGTACCACATACTCCTTTCCAATTAACTATCTCAGTGATACAAAGTGCTTGTGAATGACCTCTTACAATAGAATTCTACAAAGCTACTGGAAAGTGCGAGGAATCTGTGAATACTATGTGTGTGTGTGTGTGTGTGTGTACAGTATGCATGTGTGTGTAAGGTCTGCTGGGTCTGCTGTGATTACCCTGTAGAGATGGGAATCAGAGACCTGATGTGGCTACTGTGGGGGGGAAGACCTGTTTGTTTGTGGGGGAGAGAGGGGGGATCAAAAATAATGATTAATTGTGTTGACCATGAGACAAATCTGTAGTATCTTAGAATCTCTGTGTTGTTCCCTTCTCCTATTATTCCTACAAATGTTTTTTGGCTAACAATTTGTATAAAAAGCCATTAAAGGGTACCTCTGCATGTTACAGCTTGCTGAACTACAAGAGCTTGAGAATGCCTCTTTGACTGTTGGAGTATAGAATAAAAACATATTTTTACATTCTGCAAACACAGATGGATATATGAAAGGTGGCTTGTATCTCCTTTTCCTAACAGCTATCTAACAGTGTCAGCAGTTTGGAAAATGAATTACAGCTGACAGATTCCCTTAAAATGGTGTAGAGGGTAACAAACATAAAATCATGGAGGATACAAGAACTTACTACAGAAGAGCAGGACAGGTCCTCTGTAATTGGTATGTTATGCATGTTATATATTACTTTGAATGCATCTGATTAGAGCTGCATATTCTTCAGAGAACCTGTGTACAACTGGTATCCGCTATATGGACAGTGTATAGCAGTGTTATTGGTTATATTGGTGCTTCTATAGAAAAAGAAGAACAACAGGTCCCAGCAGCATCAGAGAAAAGAAAAAGAAAAAAATGTGTGCTAGTCTCACTGAACCGGACCCAGGTACGTATATCAATCCAGAAAAAATAATGTTGAGGCAGCACATCCAAGAAAATTTCACTTTTATTCACAATAATAAAAGCTAAATTTTCTTAGATGTGCTGCCTCAACATTGCTTTTTCCGGTGCTTCTATAGAGTTAGCTTACCCATGTCCCTGGCTGTTGGATTGGGTTACAGTAGGTGTTTCTATGTTCTATGGAGAGTGGTGAAGAAAGTGACCAAGTAAAGTAGAATCTGCGGCCAGAAGCCTTTATGATTTTTAGCTGTACCCTAGTTTGGTTCTGTTTATAGGTTTAATAATTCTTCTAATTGTGGCAACTCTGAAAGTAAGACCCCAAACCAGAAATGTTGAAGATTTGCTCATAGCCAAACATGATAATTCAGTTGCTGGGAATTACAGTTGTCAGATATTTAAAGAGTCCACAATCTACTCCACAGCTGTATCTGCTGATCGTCTAATTCCGACAATGTAAGGGTCCATTTACACAGAAAGATTATCTGACAGATTATCTGCCAAAGCTTTGAAGCCAAAGCCAGGAATAGATTTGAAAAGAGGAGAGATCTTAGTCTTTCCTTATGACCTGATCTCTGTTCATAGTCTGTTCCTGGCTTTGGCTTTAAATCTTTGGCAGATAATCGGTCAGATAATCTTTCTGTGTAAATGGACCCGAAGTCTATGAGGCAAGGTTGTAGGAATTAGCGAGCTGCCCCACTCTCTCCATATCTATATCCATGCCTATATATCCTAATGCCTGGTGACATGTCAAAAGTTATTTTTAATGACATGTTCTCAGAATTACAGCCTTGGAAATAGTTATGCTATATCATGACATCACTAAATTTGCTTGTTTCTTGCCTGTGCTCTAATAATCAGTAAAAAAAAAACAAAAAAAAAAAAACAGGACTTTTAGTTGTTGTTGTTTTTTTTTACTTTTGGGTGGAATAGAAGAAGATAAACATATGCCATTCTAAGGAGTTAACAAGCTAGTAATACAGCTCATATTGATCCCAAACACATAGTAAAGAATGCTTTTATTAACTTTGAAATGCCTACCAGTTTTACAAATATATCCTAAGTGCTTTAAATTTCTTTGCTACCTGTCAGACCAGATAAATGGTGCATTTGTTACCAAGGATAATAAAATGTTAGTCAGATTACCTCACCTGTTGTGAAGCTCCCTTGCCATAACATGGAGCAATATATAATAAGTAGCATTATGTTCTTTTTTTTTGCCCTTAGTCAGCACATAGCCAGACTTCCATAATCCATCTGATTAAAAGTGGGAAAAACACTCTGCTTTAACATACCCAGAAGAATTTATATATATATTTTTTACAGCCTTTTACATTTAGCAAACCTGGTTAATCTCCACCCTTGATCTTATTCTTCATCTGTTCCACCTTCAGAAACAAGGATTAGCCACTATAGACATACAGTACAAACAGAGAAAGGAAACAGTGGCACTCACCCTTTTGGATGTGCAATGATTTCGAATTTATTGGTCATCCACAGGTATTAAAAACAGCAGCAGCAGTGATGAACGCTATCCAGGATGCACCACTGTCAGGCTACGGTTGTTACTCTACAACCTCGCTTCTATCGGTCCACTCAGTTACGTCATGGCACCTGTGCGATATCCAGCCTCACATCAGGTGTCCCTGAAGCATGTACATGCAACCAACAGCAGGGTGTCTCAAAGGAAAGCCCCCACCGCGGTAACATAAAGCAATAAGTACATTGCAATTAAACCATGTACAATCAATACAAAATATTGTGAAATTCTTAAATACATACTGAGCTCATTTTCATTTTTCATTTTTTTTAAACCCAAAGGACCACCTTCTTTCGTTCTAGCAATGCACCTAGCTTAGCCACTATGTTTCCATATGTTTGATACAATTATTTACACTTTACAAAAGTAAACGTAAATGTTCATCTTTTACACCCCAGTTCTTCTGCAATAGCCATGCATTGTTGCTGATAAGCCTGTTAACACTGTGGGGCTATTGGGGAAGAAATGGAATCGTTGTGGAAACAGAGCATAAGGAACCTACAAATGGTATTCACAGGCTAATTGTACTAGTAAAAACACCTACTTAACATAAAAGCTGCCAAACCAGATGTGATGCATTAAGGGTAGCTTCACACATACCATATCACAGCAGATTTGATGGTGCAGATTCGCAGCGGATCCACAACAAATCTGCAGCAGATTTCACTAAATGAATGAACACATCATCAAATCTGCACCATCAAATCCGCTGCGATACGGTACGTATGAAGCTACCCTAAGGCTCAGACTACAAAAGTCAACTTCAGATGTCGTTTTATATACTTGAACTGAATAAGATCTGGGGATCTTGGAGGCCAAGTCAGAACCTTGAACATTTTGCCTAAACCATGCAGTGCAGCAGGGTGTATTATTTTGCTTATAGAGGCCATTACTAGGGAATATTGCTGCTATAAAGGGATATACTTGGCCTGCAAGAATTCTTGAGTAGGTAGTATGTATTAAAGTAACATCCACATGAATGCCAGGATCTAAAGTGCCCCCGAAGAGCATTGCCAAGAGCATCAAACTGCCTCCACCAACTTTCCTTCTTTCCACAGTACAATCTGTTCCACAAGGTAATGCAAAAGCTTTACAGGGGCAATTGACCATGTGTGGCAATATCCTGATCTCCCAAATACCAACTGTCAGGGAAGAGAATGGCCAATCATTTTGGATTTGAATATGCCAAGATAATCTTTTTCCTACTCCAAGAGATAGGTTTATGCAAGAAGAGTTTAGCAGCCCCTTATTCTCCTCTCCCTTTTAAGAACTCATACACACTTGGTCAAGCGGAGCATACATGTGTGTAGGGGGGGTTGGAAGGAACAACTACAATACCTTTAGAATAGAGGCAGAAGGCACTGCCTATCTATATACATGTTATCTAGGAGTAACTCAAACTGCTTGCAGAAGACAATGGAAATTACTTCCACTAGCAAGGCAGATGACTGCAGGGCAGTTTACTACTAAATGAGGATGTTGACTCAAGAGATGTGACATGATGAGAGAGGTCAAGTAAAATGTACCCTTCAAAGAGGAAAGGAAGATAATACTACATGAGTGATGTGCATGTTGTATATTTAAATGGAGATCTGTTTACAGTGACCCTTAACTGATTCTTGTAAAGAATAGTGTAGTACACAAGTAATGCAAAATGACTATGCAATCCCAAGAAGATTAATATATTCATACTACAATTACACTCTGGCAACCACATTTAAATGGTCAAACTTTAGGAAAACATTTCAGTTTCTAGTAGCAATACAGGCATGCAGGAATAACTGAGTTGGACTGCCATCTGGATGAAATATCCAGTATAAAATACAAGTTACACTAAATATTTTCCCCACAAAACTATATATCAATTTGCTTAGTTCCTTCTGTTCTATAACACAGTGCTGTCAGATGCAGATGCATGTCCATTATGAAAAATTCCCTTTAAGATTTTAACATAAGGGTCCATTTGCACAGAAAGATTATGCGACAGATTATCTGCCAAAGATTTGAAGCCAAAGCCAGGAATGGATTTGAAAAGAGGAGAAATCTCAAGCTTTTCTCTATGACCTGATCTCTATTTATAGTCTGATTCTGACTTTGGCTTCAAATCTTTGGCAGATAATCTGTCAGATAATTTTTCTTTGTAAATGGACACTTAGGCAATCGAATCAATCTAAATTGACATGGGGCTGTCTTATATTATTTTATCCGATCCTGGGGGCCACCATTGAAGAACCCGTGAGAAGCGGCATGCTTACCCATCCGGGACTGATCTATATCTGTGAATACAAGTCCTTGAATAACAAGAACTACAACTCTCAGAAGAGCCTACACTTATGAAGCTTACAGAGTATGTTGGAAGGTGTAGTTTCTAAGGACAACCCCTTCAGTTGTTTGCTTATATGTACTACAACTCTCAGAATATACCAAGAGCTGCATATTAAAGATGAGAGAACCAGATTCATGGCTGTGTCCATGTTTCCCGGTATTCTCCCTCTGCATGGAGCCGGCAGCCTGAGGCGTACGAATGCAGATCAGTTTTCTTAGTACGAAGCAAAACTAATCTGTACTGCATATTTGTAAATGCTGAGAATGGTAAAGTTTGCCGCTGTTGTAGTTGGGTCCAAGGTGCACTGAATGCTTTGTGGCAGATCAAAATACATAATTCTTTGGGGGCTCAATGTATAGAAGTGACCTTAGAACAGCACTACAGCACTAATAGGGCATATATCAAGAACATATATATATATATATATATATATATATATATATATATATACACATTATCACATTACATATCCCCATATTGCCACATTGTTAGCCTAGCTTACATATACGCGGCGATCGGCCGCGCCCTCCACACGTAGCAGTAGCGGTTCGGCCTGATAGGCTCTCCGATGCCGCATCCATTAAAGTGTATGGAGCGCTGGGTACGACGGCATCATTATGATAGCATTATGCCTCGTCCGGCTTTTGCCTCCGGAGCTCCAAGGAGAGAAGATTTCCCCCAAAATATATGTAGTCATTATCCTCCCCATTAACCCTTGTGAGCCCGGCCACCGCAGTAGCGTGACCCCTGGAAGGAGGGGCAGCCCACTGACTCCTCTATACATGTGCAGCACCAAGATGTCCCCATATCCTGCTGTGAGTTCCGATGTGAGTTGTCCCCCTATAGTAATTCACCTGCTCTGGTGCTGCCTTCTAGAGTAGCTGACTCTACAGTAGATGGTCCCATGTGAGGTGTACCCCTAAAGTAGATGGTCTCCTGTGCTGCTTCCCCCTTTATAGATGGCCCTTGTAATGCTGTATAGGAAACAAAACTATGACCACTGATGGAATAAACTAGTGGCATTGATGGTAACTGATGGCAATTGATGTTTTTTTATTGAAAAAAAGGATAGAAAACGATAGACAACTCATTCAGCTCAATGGCCTTTGAAGTCTGCACCGCTTCATGCCGCTTCTAACCGGGTGGTGGAAAAAAGATGTATCCAGTACTGGAAAACTGGGAGTTTTCCAGTAGGGGATCCATTTTTTTCCAGTACCTGAGGAGGAGCAGAACAGAACACACTTCAAAGCTCTGCAGACTGATGAGGTTATGTTGTGCACATGTTTGGGCACACAGGTATGGTGGCACACCTACTTTTAGTTTAAAGGGCCGGTTGTACCCGGACTATTGAAACTGCTACCCACAGAAAGGGGAAATGTCCCAAGGCTGTAGTGTACACTGTGTCGTTGTGAGGTGAAGAATCACAAAGTCTCTTTAGCATAAATAATCTCATTTTACTTGGAAGGTACTTGTGTGCAGCAGGTAATACAGCTTTGCTCTGACAGGATATGTTTCTCTTGAGAAAACACTTGATAAGAAACTTGATAATACACTCGGTAGAACACTTTATAATACAGCTACCACATCTGTGATAGTGATACAGTGAGGAGTACACTCGTGCTGACTGAGTAGTGTGTTGAGAGATACAAGGAATCAGAGGAGCAGAGAGGAGGATGTTGTGAGAGTCCCAACCCAAGTAGTACTGTGCTCTGCCGGGATGCTGGAGGATGAGGTAGAAGAATACTTAGAAGAAGAAAAAGAGAATACTTGTGCCCGTGTATTGACCTTTGGGTCTTCGCACCACCTGATGCCCTACCAGTGTCGGGGGACCCGTCCTAGTTGGTGACACAAGGCCCGAGACCTTGTTACCTGGAATGAGTGGAATGCTGAGGATTTCCTGCTGACAACCGCGCTGCGAGATAGAGTTCCTAGGCTCTTAGCAACTTTGCTCTATCCGGATCAGTTCCTAGCTTACTGCTGTCTGTGGATACTGTCCTACACTGTGACTCTCCTAGTCCACTGACTCTCTCTGACTTGTCCTCTCGTGTAAGGGCTTTAACACTGCATAGTGTTGTGTAGAGTAAACAGAGGAGAAACTGTTAGCTGTGTCTTGTCTTGCTTCCTACCCATACGGGGATCTAAGACTGACCCTTGAGAGTAGGGGGACCTGGGGGACCTGGCAGAGGGCAAGGTCCCAAGAGGACCACTGTAGAGACCTTTCTTAGCTTGTGTCCTTCCTCTACAATGTCCAGCACAAAAGACACTTCCTCTACCCATGTGACTTCCTTCCTCAGCATATCTAAGGTGCGCTGTGAGTGGGTGAAGAGTGCAGTAGAAGAAGCAAAGAGAGAGATGATAGGATAGAAGAAGAAAAGATTCCCATAGGTTCACAGATCCATGTGACACACAAACAAACAATAACCCTTTACATTCTTCAGCCGTGCAGCATCTGTGTACATACTGTACATCTACAATAGCGACATCTAGTGGCGAAACTTTATCACTACTCATCACCACTTAAGTACAATAAGTACAGGCTTTTACGAAGGGTGTAACCTATAACAACACCAGTGGTGGGACACCACACATGAGGTTCCCAGAATGTCATATTGCGGCGAGGGGTTAAAGATGTGCCCTTGGCATATGCCATGGAAATTGCATAGATTCTTGCCTTTTCCGTGGTGTACACCAGCTGTAAGCCCCACTTGCCTGATGGGCGGGAAGGGTTGCACAGCAAGCAAGAAGGAAGTGTCTCCTCCTCCTGCGCCTAATTTATCATGGAAGGCATGAACCATGGCAGAAATCTACACCTACTCCAGATTTGTGCGACAGGCGCAGGTCCCGACGGAATCCCGACAGGGCTTTATTTAAGACCGCTGTACGAGTACATCTCCCCCACTGACTAAAATAAAAAGTCCCTTTAGGAGACAACAGAAAAACATTGTGTATCCTCATCCTACTGTCTTTCATTTGCCCTCTAAATATTACAGTAGATTGCACTTTTTCAAACAAAGCTAAACAGTATATAACATGTACATATACAGATGTAACCACTGTCAACACGAATATAGTGCCACAATATTGTGTTTGAGCTTGTGCAATCCAGGCAATTCAGTGCCGTTTCATACACTGAAGAGGAGGGAGTCCACCCTTTAAAATCAATTTCTGTTCCTGTACTGTATGTACTTTCCCTGGCACGCTACACTGATAGCATTGTAATGCACTGTCAATCATGTTGGCAATGTCTATATCTGCAACTAGCGAGACCCTATGTAAACTAGACAAGTCTACACAGTGGGGCGTGTCAGAAATCATAAAAGATTGTGTCAGCATCATAAAAAGAATTCTGGGAAGAAAGGATATGCAAACCAAATCTTATAGCTCTTTTATATAGTCCGATTATTATTAACTAATGTTCCTAGGGCCAGCCATCAGCCTACAAGCTTGCTCGCTGGCTGATTGGATCTTTTGTGCGACCAGTAAAATGATCACTATCGATCGCACATCTCTATGCTTAAACAGGCAATGTACAGACAATAACAATAAATATAAATGGCCACTTGGATGATACAGCAATCATTAATATTTCAACCCCTTAACAACCCATGACGTATCTCATATGTCATGGCGCCGTTGTGGAAGTTCAGAGAGGGGTGCGCCGCGACCCTGGCTGCTTTGTGCAGCACAGGACCGCAGCTATTAGCAGGTGCGGCTGGTTATCGCTAATAAAGACATTCAAATGCAGCTGTCTGACATGACAGCTGCATTTAGATTCCTGCTGTAGCCCCTCTGTGGTGGTCTAGTGGGGGGGATGCGATCATGGAAGGGGGATCCCCTCTCCTTACCCGGCCGGGCCTCAGCATTGGAAAGACCCTGATCCTGGCTCGGAAATCCATGTATCTGGTCTGCTGCAGACCAGAGTAATGGAGCACTGATCTATACACAGAATTGATCTCAATGGGAGATCAGTGCTGTGTATATAGAAGTCCCCCAGGGGAACTTCTAATTAATGTGAATGTTTTTTAATAAAAAAAAATCCCCGTCCCTAATAAATGTTTGAATAGCCCCCCTTTTCCTATTTAATAAATAAAAATAAATAAAAAATATGCATATTTGGTATTGCCGCATGCCTGAACAATTACATTATACCATTCCTGATCTTGCACGATAAACAGTGTAAGCGCCCAAAATTCCAAAGTGCAAAATCCAGAAAAATTTTAATAAAAAGTGATCAAAAAGTTAAATATACGCAAGTAAGGTACAGATAAAAAGTAAAGATCATAGTGCAAAAAATGACACCTCACATAGCCCTATAGACCAAAGGATAAAAGCTTTATAAGGAATGTAATAAAGCAATTTTACGGAACATTTAGGATTTTTTTAAAGATTTAAATTTTTTTAAAGCTATCAGATTAAATAAAAGTTACGCAAATTGCATATCATTTTAATCATAACAACTTGAGGAACATTTATAACATGTCAATTTTACCATAGGGGGAACAGCATAAACACAAACCCTCCCCAAATAAAAAAAATTGTGGTTGTGTAACATATTTTATGCAAAAATTAAGTCTGTCATTGCAAATTACAATTAGTGGCGCCAAAAATAAGGTGAAAAAAGTTGAAAAAATACAAGCGCTATAGCCTTTTACACACGAGGAGGAAAAAACGAAAGTGCAAAAATGAAAATAGGCTCAGACCTTAAAGGACAACTCCGGCGAAAATTTTTTTTGGCTTATTTAACACACATTACAAAGTTATATAACTTTGTAATGTGGTTAAATACCCGGTCTGGCCCCCTTCCCCCACTTTCCGACCCCCGACCCCCCACCCCGGAAGTTAAAGAATATATACATTACCTATTACGGTCGTCACGGTCCTCTTCTCTGGTGTCGGGTGATGTCAGAGCTGGGGGCGGTCCGGGTCTTCTTCCTCCTCGGCGTCTTCATTGAGAGTGAATGGGAGAGAAAAGGCTGCTGGTGCACATGCGCACCATCAGCCTTATCATTGGCTGGAGCGCATCACATGGCTTCCAGCTTGCTCATCCCTGATTGGCTGAGCTTGCTGAAAGCCATGTGATGCACTCCAGCCAATGAAAAGGCTGCCGGTGCGCAAGCGTGCTGGCAGCCTTTTCTCTCTCATGGACCCGGAAGAAGGAAACATCGCTGGATGGCGGACGCAGGTGACGGTGAGGCGGCCGGCGGCCGAATGGAGTGGCGATCGTCACCGGAGGGATGGTGAGTATGGTGTCTGTGTTTTTTTTTTTTGGGGGGGGTCCCGCCGGAGTTGTCCTTTAACCCTTTCCCGCACGAGGATGTAACTGTACGTCCTCATGCGGGCGTTCAGAGCGCACCCCGCTCTGAACCGCCGCGATCCCGGGTGAGAGATCAAAGTGTATAAATCAAAGTGTATATGCTAGAAGTCCCCCAGGGGGGCTTCTAGTATATGTGTAAAAAAAATAAAGTGTTGTTATCAATAAAAAGCCCCCTCCCCTAATAAAAGTCTGAATCATCCCCCTTTTCCCAGGTTATGAATAAAAGTAAATAAATAAATAAACAAACATCTTTGGTATCGCCGCGTGCATAATCGCCCGAACTATTAATTACTTACATTCCTGATCTCGCACGGTAAACGGCGTCAGCACAAAAATATCCCAAAGTGCAAAATTGCGCATTTTTGGTCGCATCAAATCCAGAAAAATTGTAATAAAAAGCGATCAAAAAGTCGCATATGCGCAATCAAGGTTTCAAAAGAAAGAACACACCATGGTGCAAAAAATGACACCTCAAACAGCCCCATAGACCAAAGGATAAAAGCGTTATAAGCCTGGGAATAGAGCGATTTTAAGGAACGTATATTTGTTAACAATGGTTTGAATTTTTAACAGGCCATCAGATAAAAGAAAAGTTATACATGTTACATATCATTTTAATCGTAACGACTTGAGGAATATATAAAACATGTCAGTTTTTCCATAGGACACACGGCGTAAAAACACAGTCCCCCCAAAGAAAAAGAATTGTGTTTTTTTTTCAATTTCACTGCGCATATAATTTTTTTCTGGTTTCGCAGCATATTTTATGCAAAAGTTTAGCCTGTCATTGCAAAGTACAATTAGTGACGCAAAAAATAAGGGCTCATGTGGGTCTGTAGGTGTAAAAATGCAAGTGCTATGGCCTTTTAAGCACAAGAAGGAAAAAACGAAAACGCAAAAGCTGACAGCTCTGAGGTGATAGAAATGCATTCTTCCCTATGTACTTCCTTATTTACAGAGATTACATTTATCCCTCTGGACAGTAAGCAATCTTACTGTGACTGCTCCTCTTGGGTGGAAGTTATAAAGTGACTTGTATTATAAATTACTAGTAAACACTGCATTTATGGTTGACGTACAAACATGAATACCTACAGATACACTGCACATAGCTAGGATGTTAATTCTGACGTACAGGAAAATATAATGAAGAAGTAATGAAGACCGACATTTACAATTGCCCATTGCTGTTCAATCACTGGCCCTACCTTGTAGTCCTGCATGTGTCAAGACAATAGAATACACACCTGCCTCAGGGTGTTACAGCTATGTGACTTGGTTTATATTGTCACCATATCTGTTAAGTTCAGGTAAAAGGTTTCTCAGAGAAAAGTATTAAAAGAAAAAAAGAAGTAACAGAAGAATTTTATTTTTTATTTGCTTAGTTTTTTTTATTATTCTTAGAAGATACATATATATATATATATATATATATATATATATATATATATATATATATACAGGCGAACTATGTTTGCCAAAATTAGCCTTTTATTTGGAGAAAGAAACCATACTGTACAAACAGAATCTGAGATTTCTTTTTGAGCTACAGCTCTAAAGGTAGATCTACTAGCAGGCTTGTGTATGATTTGCTTGTGGTGGCAAGTGTCACAGCACCAGATATAACTTAAAGTTTTCCTATGGCAAGACCATTTTAATTACCAGATTGCCATCTCACGGTATTGTAATGACTTCAGAGAAACCCATGAAAAACAATTCATGGAAACTGGTGATTCATTAAGAATATCCCATGAATTATCAGTGTCATTTGTGCTCCTACCTATGATAATTATACTCTTGGATGTCAATGAAGTGATTGATGCAGTGATAGAACTGTATTTACTTATCCTGATGGCCTGGTAACAAAATGATCTAGATTAAATAGATATAAATCAGATAATAAATAATTATTTACATAGGTTAAGCAGCTGTCTTACTTATTATGGTATTTTATACCAGAAGTGCCATTAAATATTGACACCCATTTTATACCTCTTCTCGTAATATCACAGCTGAACATCTTCAAAATACCAATGACTGAGGATTGTCCTCTCTGTATCTGAAATTAAATCCTTCTAAAACTGAACTGGTATTTCTACATCTACTAACCTGCTAAAAACTGTGTGGTTCCACCATCAGTTGTATGCGGTACCACCCGAACTGATAGGCCACATGTAGACTGTTCTGGATTTATGTTAAACTCATATCTGTCCTTTACACCCTAAATTCAATCACTTGCACATTAATGTAACCTGCACCTCAAAAACATCCCCAGAATCAACCATTTTCTTACAGTTAAAAAAGCCAAATAAAAATTATTTTATTATTTTATATTGCTCTCATACTTTAAAGTGTCATTGTCCTTTTATTTATTTTGCAGAAATCAATAGTCCAGGCGATTTTAGGAAACTTTGTAATTGGGTTTATTAGGCAAATATGCCATTATCTGCATTCAAAAAGCCTTTCCCCAGGTCCCCCCCTCCCTCCTCTCTCTCATCCACTGCTCATTATTAGGAAATCTCGACTGGTTTACATCAGTCGGGCCCTGTCTGTTCTATGGAGAGGGCAGGGGGGAGGAGGAAGGAGGGAGATTAGTTGGCAACAGAGAGCAGAAAACAAAGGATTACACAGCGGGACCTGTGTGAAAGCCAGTATTCAGAGGACAGAGAGGTCAGTGCTGCCTTCTGCCTGGGCCGGGCCTCAGCGTCGCACTGACGCTGATCCCTGCTCCACAATAGCGTCCCATAGCGTCCCTTAGCGTCCCATGACATATCTGGTACGTCATGGTGACGTTCTCAGGGGGAGTTCTCAGAGGGGTCCCACCGGGACCCTGCTCTGAACGGCGCCGCTCCCGGCTGCTATCTGTAGCCGGGGAGTGCCTCTATTAGCCAGCGCGGGTCCCGTTGCCTCTATGGCTAATAAAGCACTTCAATGAAGCTGTGAAATCTGACAACTGCATTGAAATGTTTTATACATAATCTCCCTGGTGTCTAGTGGGTCGGATCTCCCGTTCTTCTGCCTGGGCCGGGCCTCAGCGTCGCACTGACGCTGATCCCTGCTCCACAATAGATTGCTCTGGCCTGCAGCAGGCCAGAGCAATCTATCACCGATGTGACTGATCTTTGCTGTGTATATACACAGCATTGATCTCTATGAGAGATCAGTGCTATGTATATACAAGTCCCCTAGGGGGACTTCTAGTTAATGTAAAAAAAAAAAGTGAAAACATGTTTTTATTAATAAAAAATCCCCTACCCTAATAAAAGTCCAAATCACCCTCCTTTTCCCATTTTATAAATATATATAAATAAACAAAAAAACAAACATATTTGGTATCGCCGCATGTGTAATCGCCCGAACTATTAAATTATCACATTCCTGATCTCGCACGGTAAATGGCGTAAGCGCCAAAAAATTTCAAAGTGCAAAATTGCGCATTTTTGGTCGCATCAAATCCAGGAAAAATGTAATATAAGGTGATCAAAAAGTCGCATATGCACAATTAAGGTACTGATAGACAGTACAGATTATGGCGCAAAAAATAACTCCTCACACAGCCCCACAGACCAAAAAATCAAAGCGTTGTAAGGATAGCAATAGTGCAATTTTAAACAAATTTAGTTTTTTTTTTTAAAGATTTCAATTTTTTACAAGCCATCAAATAATATAAAAGTAATGCAAGTTACATATCGTTGTAATCGTACTGATGTGAGGAACATAGATAACATGTCAGTTTTACCATAGGGCGAATGGGGTAAATGTGAAACTCCCTGAAATCAAAGCAAATTACTTTTTTTTTTCAATTTGACAGCGCAAAGGATTTTTTACCGGTTTTGTAGCATATTTTTTGGAAGAATAACGCCTGTCATTGCAAAGTAAAATTGGTTTTGCAAAAAATAAGGGCACATATGGGTCTCTAGGTGAAAAAATGCAAGTGCTATGGCCTTTTAAACATAAAGTGGAAAAAGCAAAAGTGCAAAAACGAAAATTGGCTTTGACCTTAAGGGGTTAGTGTAACTCTTTATGAATCGGTCTTCCCTTCTCAGGATTCTCCAATCTCTCCTGCATACAACAGCCAGGTTGATATTTCTGTCCAATCACTACACTGATGTCTCAACCCGTTACCACTCACTGCAATGGTTGCCCATTAAAACAGAATACAATTTAAACATCACTAAACTTACCATCTCCAACAGGTGGCACCAGAGAGAAAGCATATTTCCTTCTGGAATTGAGCACCTTTGCATATACCCATAGCATTTCCTTCATCATCTCTTTCAACCACCCCACCCCAGCTCTAGGTTTAGCTAATGACTAAACTGACTGTAAACCTGAACTCTTGGCACTTGATTACCGGTGGCTAAAAACATAAATTTAGCCATAGGCTGTATCTAAGTTTTTCAGGACTCCCTAGGGCTGCATCCAACTTTTACAGCAACCTGTTATCAAATGCAGATTTTGGGTTTGGACGAACCTAGACATGCTTGAAGTTCGCTCATCTCTACTAATGATGTATGACCAACATCTTTGAGTCTTTGTTAGTGCACTACCTGACATAATCAGACATCAGACATAATCGCAACATCCACTGTTTTAAGCTTTCCCTACAAACACATATATTTAGACAGGCCTATCACAGTTGCTAACTGATCTCCCATCCTTCATTCAGCATAATCTCTCAACACTCCACGCACTTTATACCTGTACATACAGAGACTGGCTGGTGACTGGCTCACCCACCTTTATGTACACTAGCCTGTCTTAGAAAAGATGACATTTTATTTTAACACTATTGCTGAGCCCGGCTTTTACTATTCTTGATTGAATTTATTATGTTCAAATATACAGCAAAACCAGAGAAATTATTTGGCAAATTTGGGTTGGGGGAGGGGGAGAAGTTGAGTTTATGCTCTTTACTGTATAGTAAAACTGACATATTGTCTGTATTCCTTGGGTTGGTACAATGGCACCAGTACTCAGGTTGTAATGTTTTGACTTCTAAAAGCAATTGCTTGATTTGTTTATTCAATTCAGTGCATTAAAGTCATATGTCGATGATCTGTTACTAGAGTATGCCTACCTATAGCAGATTGTAAGGCCCCGTTCACACTGGGTGAGAACGTCAAAATTCCACGGCGGAGTCCCGCCGTGCTCAGTGTGCTGCTTTCAGTGAATGAGAATGCGTGCTCCTTTGCTTTCGCTGCTCTCCGCTCAAAGAAGTGACAAGTCATTTCTTAGAGCGGAGAGGAGAGGAAGCAAACGCACGTGCGCCCTCTCATTCGCTCAAAGCAGGACACTGAGCACGGTAGGATTCCGACGTTCTTGCTCAGCCTAAGTGTAGATCGGTCATGGCAGGCACCAAGGCCTTCATAAGACCTCAGGCTGCCATGGCAATGAATTGGCTCCCTGCAAGCCGATCTGACGTCCAAACGTCACTGATGTGGTGTATAACTGTAATACTGTTAAGACTGTGTCTTAAAGCAGTTAACACTGTAGTTTCCTGCATATAAGACTACTTTTTAACCTGGGAAAATCTTCTTAGAAGTCAGGGGACGTCTTATACAATGGGTTACATCTCATAGGGCAGGAGCTGAAAAACTTCGGAATCAGACTGGAGAATCTGTGGTCGCTGCATGCGGTTGGGGAAGCTCAAAAACGTCTGCACCACCACCACGGCCGCACCATGGCGACCGTATCAAGGGCAGAGCAAGCTGCAGGTATCTGGAGTATGGAAAAAAGAGATATGGTAGAGAAGCCCTGTGCCCAGAAAACACACCTCTTTCACCCAGCTGGCCGCCCTTGTATCCTACTAGTATTACTGTACCTCCTTCTCTGCCTCTCTAGTCATATACAGCAAGTATATCCCAAACTCTATGTTTTAACTGGAAAAGTTGTGGGTCGTCAATCTGAATTGTAAAGTGCTATGTAATATGATGTTGTTATATAAATTAAGATTATTATTACATTATTTTTTAGATCTAATAACACTCCAGATTAACTATGCTAATCCCCTGCTGGATCTTCTAAACTGTGAAGTGCAACTCACAAAAAAAACGCTTGTATAGCCTCCGACTTTTTAATGAATGTATGAATAGTGAATAATATGGGCATCCTCTACATCACAATTTATTAACTCAATTAAACCAGGATTGATGTATTTTGTATTTTGTCATTGAGGTCAAGCAGACCACTATGTCACAGATAAAATGCTCGAATGCAGCAGCTACAAGTTTAACAAAGGTGATATATAAAAGGTGGATATCACATATACTTAGAGTAAAGTCCCTTGTAAAACAAACATCCTTCCTCTTATTCTTGTATTTGTTTAACCCTCTGTAACATCTGTATACATATCACTTTGACACGCTGCTAATTTGGCCCTTGTGTTGTAACCATGATTGATGCGTTGACTGTTGAGCCTCAATTCAAAGACTTATTGTCTGTACACTTAACATTCTCCACTTAATAGACTGGAAAGGGAAGAAAACACTTGCTAAGGCATTATTCAATTAGCCGGAATCTAGTTCCTTGCCACTTTTGTCCTGGCTGCAGACTGGTCGCATGTCCAAGCAAACTGATACATCCAAAGCAGTTATCAGTCACATCACCAGTTGTGCGGCAACCAAGCCTTTGTTTCAGACTTGCTAGCTCATTGGTTAGAGGAAATGGATAGTAGGTGTATGTTTCGTTAACTTGTTGAACAATGACAAGGACTTTCCTGTGTCCACATTTTCTGAAGTAAAGGTTTCTAGGATGTTTACACACTGTTACACAAATAGGTTTCTATTATTTTGCTATGCAGGTGGATTTCTTAGAAGCTCTGAATGTAAACATATAGTATGAGGGGTCAGTGATCACTTACATAAATGCACACTTGCTTATACATGTATAAATTTAACTTTGCAATACCAAGACTCCTCTGCCCAAGTAAGTAATTATCTGCGCTCCTTTACATAAACAGACCTCCTAAGTCTGTCAAATATGTCAGTGGTCATAAAGGTTAAATGTTTATTAGTTTGTACTGCCAGATTTCAGACTAGAGTAAAAGATGCTGGGGCTTAGAGGAACACCCTGAAGGCAACCTCACTGATCAAAAACTGAAAGAATGTAAAGTACCTGTTACAATTTGTTCTGTGTATAACATGCTCTAAAGAAACATGCAATTTATAGGGTGATTCCTACATTTCTTGCATAGTTTCTTTTACAAAAAAAAAAAATTCATTTTGCATAGTTGCTTGGGCAAGCACACAAAGTATTTCAGTTATGAGCTTTTGCGTAGAGAGATTAGCTTTACACATTGGGATGTTTTTCTTACTTGTATGAAGAAGCTGAGATAACTTTGTGTTTGTAATACATAGAGGTACCATAGTAGTGGTAGATACCAGACCATGACTTGCAGACCAGCTATACCCACCTTTTATGGCTTAGCTGACCATAACGGGCGATGGAATGATCAGAGAAGAACAAAGGAAACCAGGCTCACTTTTATTGTAATCAAGGCCTCTCTCCCATGATGCCGTGAGAAAGCGCCAGACAGGCCTGAAACGTCGGTGGGGAGGGAGCGTCTTCTCATAGTCCTGTGAAGCATGTGTTGGAATCAATAAAGGTGAAATTTTATGGTGAAGTGCCGCTGAATACTCTCTTCCTTTGTATGGATCTTATTGTAATCAAGTCCTGTGGCATGTCAAAAAAAAAAAAAAAGATTGAATTTAATGGAAAATCAGCATTATTTATTTTACCAATATACCAATATACTGATATTTACTTAAAGAGAAAATCTGGGCAAAAAGCTTATTTGTAGAAGGTGCTGCTTTACAAATATATTCCATAAAGGGAACCAATCAGCATGATTGTGCTGATATGGTTCCTTGCTGCACAGTATAGCTCTGCTGTGCAGCTCCTGAAGCTACCAGCTGTGTCTGCAGCAGTAGTTTTACAGCAGGGAAAAAGTAGTTTATCCCACTGTGCGAGGACGGGAGAGGGCCGGCAACTAGTCACTGGTCTCTGCCAGGCAGCATGCAGTGCGAGGATGATTGACAGGCAGAGAGACCACAAACTAACGTTTTATTTTTTGTGTGTTTTTTTGTTCTTTATCACAATTATGTGCCTTATTTATATAATAAATTTACAATTTTCAATTTTCAACATTCACCGGCACTGGCACTTAACTTACTTATAATATTGTATCTTCTTACCTAATGTGTAATTTGCATTTGTAATGTCATTGTATTTGTGTAATTCATGTTTTTGTCTTGTGGTTATAGTGTCTATCTTATGGCCATGTTCTGTGCATCTTGATAAGGCTATTACTAGTATATGTACGTTGCGAATCTCCGCTTAAAGCTACACTTGCCCTGTACACTGATGGTGGCGCAATCACAAGCATGTGCTGGAGGTTTTCCAGGCTTGCCCTCACTCATAATGTCTGTAGAGATCTAGGGCTCTAGTGTGCATGCCGGAGGATAAGGTTCAAGGCTATGCCGGGGCGTACAGAGGACAATATGCCGTTATGGTCACATTATTATTAGCTGGTTTTTCAGCATCAAGAATTAATTTGGGAAAACATCTGATTGGATGGGTGGTATACAGTATATAGAGTGACAGAAGCATGGGGCTCATTAGTAGAGATGAGCGAACTTTTCAAAAGTTCGTTCCGACCGGACTTCTGGATTTTTTAAAAAAGTTCGGTACGACCGGATTTCAGATTTCTTCAGATTTCGTAGTTTAAAGCATCTATATGATACGGGGGTAGTTTATTTGGTTGAATTTAGGGCTCTACATGTCAGTAACATCGTTATCTTTTCAATATCTCAAAGTCAAATTTTTTCAGTCAAATATTCACCATTACAGGGTCTATGCAGGAAATTCACCATTACAGGGTCTATGCAGGAAATTCACCATTACAGAGTCTATGCAGGAAAAAGATCACAAATGCAGTGAAGGAGCAGCAGTAGTCATTGGAGGCCAGTGGAGGTCCAGAAATAGTCATTTGAGGCCAGTACAGAAGCAGCAGTAGTCATTGGAGGCCAGTGAAGGTCCAGCAATAGTCATTTGAGGCCAGTACAGGAGAAGCAGTAGTGAACATGGAGGCCGTTCCTCTTAAAGCTATACCGATGTGACACAGGGGGTGGGTTAGTGCAACATCCCTGCTGGTTGGAAGTGTTCCGGGCATCATGGTAAAGCGCTTTTCCCGCCCCGGAACACTTTCTGTTTTTTTAAAATTGCGGCTGCCATTTTAGAAAGCAAGAAAAAAAATGTCAGAGCAGACTTCCAAAAATCCGAATCCGACCGGACTCTGACTTTTGGGAAAATCCGACCCGGATCCCATACCGGCCGAACCGGTTCACTCATCTCTACTCATTAGCCTCTTGAGAAATTGATCAGCAAAAGGTGCATCGAGGTGTGCTAGGCACTGGGATTTTCGGCCACCTGTCCTATGTATGGGTAACGGAGATGTAATTTTGGGTACTTAGGGGCTATGCATTGTTAAGTTACATTCAACTTCATGTGCACTTTACATTTTATATAACTAACATCTTGTTTATTAATTGTGATATTGCATATGTACTTTATTTATTTACATTGTTCCCCTATTATTATATACAGAGGTTGATATGCTGCTATTTGTGTACTAAGCACTTTGCATCTACTCAGCACTTGCACTTTTGTTATTGTTAGTTGCATATTGTACCCATATATTTTTGTTCAGGTTTGCAGTTACCCCATGATGTTCTTATGGGTGTTTTTATATATTTTTGGATAATGTACTAACAAAATAAAAAATTAAACCATATATTTTGATTTGTATTTATTTTGAGTGTTATTTACAGTGTAAGTGTTTTCTTATCATTGGTTATTGGGTTCTCCCCCCATTTTTGTATTGGACATTATAGGTCCCTTTTGGAATTTGTACGTGTATCAACTTTAATTTTTGCATTTTAGCTTTTTCCTTGCCTTCTAAGAGCCATAGCACATGGCTGGTTGGGGCATCATTTTTTACACCACAATTTCTAGTTTTTATTAGTATCACTTTTTTTTTTACAATTTTTTATAATACTTTTTATTTTATTTTTTTTCTGACAAATAATTTGTGCACGGTAGGATCCATAATATGTTCATTTACATATTAGTTTTTAGGTTTTTTTATGTAAAATGGTAAAGGAGCTAACTTACTTTAATTGTGGGGGGGCTATGTAATATTTTTTATTTTTACATATTTATTTGCTAGGGGACTATCGCTAGATTGCACACTGGTCAATGCTATGCCATTGCATTACATGTATAGCTTTGTTTTTAATCAGGATAACTTGCAAACTTGCTTTATATCACATCTACTATTGACTAAGATTTTGAAAGTTATAACGACAGGGACACTTTATGGAAAAACAAATTGCTGCAAATATAAGTAGCACGCTACTTAATTACACTAATTTCATATGGAAAAGCTGAGGATTACCCCAATGAATGACAATGAGACGTACCTCAATGTTTTCATGGCACCACGAACTGCACATCCAAGGCATGTCTATGGAAGAAATTTGTGGGTCAGCCTCATATGGATACCAATCTATAGTTAAATTTTTTGTGTACCATAGAAAGAAAAATGAGCAACATGTAATTGGTGCTGCTTCGAAAACAAAGGGTAAACCTAGTTCTGACCCATGATAACTCATACATGACATTAGTATATCAGAGCACTGTTACTACAAATTAAGTTTCTAGATAATAGAGAAATATGGGCCATCGTCATAGGGGACGGTTCAATTCAAAAAGTAAATCTTTAGTAAATGTTATGCATTGATCATATTTACTTGGGTTTGCACGATGATAGAAGCGCTCCATTCAAGTCAAAAGGTACAAAGCTAAAGAATTTCTTGTAATAGAGCTGCTGTGAAAACAAATTCATGTTTGAAGATGAAATTCCCACTGGGTCATCATATTTTGTAGTACAATAGGCAAAACATGCAACACCTGATGCTGTCTGTCATGAATGCACACTATATGGTATTATTTTGGGAGGAGTGAATATAATAGGTATTGTATAGCTTTCAATCACTATAGGAATTTAGTTTTTTGTACAAATGGTATGTCAGATATTAATATTTAATCCTTAAAATATAAGAAATAAAGTGACATGGTTGAAGATAACACTAGCAAACTAACTTTGGAATCATTTATTAACTAAATTAACAAGACAATATAACAGTGGTTTTACGTGCTCACAAACAAATATTTCACGACCCCACAGATTTGAGGTAAAATTATATGTTGTGTTTTTGGCCCATAAAGAGCAACCTCCTAAAATGACATATGAATTTTAATATGTTTTTTTCTATTATCTTTTTTTATATGTACAGCTGAAATCATAAGTTTCATATACCTTTGCCTTATTTATTATAACTTATTTAAAGGGAGCCTGTCACCATGAAAATGCTGCCTAAGTTTTGGCATATTGTTATAAAGCAGATGAAGCTGAGCGGATTGATATATATATATATATATATATATATATATATATATATATATCCTTATGGGAAAAGATTAATTACAACTTACAATTTATTGATTGAACTCTGATGTTTCCATGGTAAAGAGTCCACAAAAATATATCTCTTCAGTTCTTCCTGCTCTATAATATGATAGTGATATATTAGAAAGGATTGTCTTGGTGCCAGGTTTCCTGTAGTGCTAGTACATGTTACATCTCTTAACCCCTTGCCGCAAAATGACATTCCAGGAACGCCATGTAAAGCAGGTAGTTCCTGCAACATGACGTTCCTGGAACTATACGCTGTCCCTGCCTCCCCCCGCTGTCCCTAGCGGCAATCGGGCAGCAGGAATCCAGAGGGAGATCTGCTCCCTCCTAACCCCGGGGGGGGGGGGGGGTGGTTTAAACATAGAAACCCACTAAGGCAGGGGTCTGATCGTTTGAATGAGCTGTCAGTGTACTGACAGCTCCTTCACTCTATAATACATTACAGCACACATCATGTGCTTTAATGTATTATATATACACCTGCAAAAGTTACAGTTAAACCACAAATACATAAATAAATAAACAAATAAGTTAAATAAATAAATAAATATACACATTCCCCATCCCCCCTTTATAAATGATCCCCCTGAATAAAATACACATATTTGGTATTGTCGCGTCCATAATGACCCTGTCTATTAACCCCTTACATTAATTATCCTGCCCGATTAACGCCATAAAAAAATAAAAAAATAACCAAAATGCAATTCTTTTGTTAATCCCACCCCCTAAAAAAAATATGAAAAAAGCTTTTAAAACATCACATGTACCCAAAAGGTGTACCACTAAAAACATCAGCTTATGCCACAAAAAAGCCCTTACATAAAAAATAAAAATATTACTGCTCTTACAATATGCAAGACACAAAGGGGGAGATGTATCAACGTGAAAATGTGAATTTTTTGTCAGAAATGGGCCCGATGCCAATAAATTTATTCGCAAATGGCCGTTTTGTGAATAAATTATTTGCATCGGGCCCATTTCCGACCGAGACGCCAGGGGGAGCAGGGAGGGGGTGTGGAGTGGGCGGGGAGGGGTGTGGAGTGGGCGGGGAGGGGAGGCGGACTCAAGGTCCGCTTTATTCATCATTCGTTTGGCTTAGAAATAAGCAGGAAACGTACTCAGGCTCTGAGCTGGTGTAGGTTTCCTGCCGCGCACACTGGCGCGCACGGGATTTATGTAGAGGCAGTCCGCCTCTACATAAATCTCCGTACCGTCGGAGCTGCGGTACCGATGGAAACGTCAACTTGTCTTACACAAATATTTTGGCACCGCAAAGCCTCTGTGATATGGTATAATGGCTGAAAAAATAACTGAAAAAATAAAAGGCCACAAAATTCCCCAGGTCTCTGTCATGTCTGAGGTCTGTGGTTGAGTCAGGTGACGCAGTGTGGCCACATATGGAGGATTTCTAGAAACATTAGAATAAGCGGAATAAATATTGAGTTCCATTTCTCAGTTAGTATTTGCCGTGTAAGAGGAAATGAATGGATTAAAATGGAATATTTGCCATAAAAATGAAAACTTTTAATTTCCCTTCCAACTAGCTTAAATTTTAGCAAAACACCTAAAGGGTTAATAAACTAATAAAATGCTACTTTGAATACTTTGAAGGGTGCGGTTTTTACAATGGAGGGATTTATTGGGGTAACTAACATACAGGCCCCACAAATCCACTTCAGAACTGAACTGGTCCCTAATAAAATCAGAAAGTGAAATTTTCCTGAAAATGTGAAAAATTGCTGCAAAATTTCAAAGCCCTCTAACATCCTAACAAGTAAAAGGACGTTCACCAAATGACTTCACCATAAAGTAGACATGTTGTAGATGTTGCAGTAATAATTAGTTTATGTGGCATGACTATCTTTTTTAGGAAAAGAGAATTTTGAATATAAAGAAAATGTAAATTTTTCAAATCTTTGCACAAATGTTGTGTTTTGTGTTGGGATAACTACAATAGTTAAAAGCAGCGTAGAGTTATAACTACATTAAGAGAGACAGGTCAGATTTGAAAAATAGGCCCAGGGCATTGAGGTCAAAACAGGCTGCAGAGGCAAGGGGTTAAAGGAGGACTATGGCGACAACTAAAAATCCGGTGCAGATAGAGGATGGGGGGAGCATAATAAAGAATGTATACTTGTCCCTGCAGCGCTGGATTACCATATATTTTTGACAGCCATGCACTTTATTTTCTCCCAGCTTCCTGCTACATCACGACAAGGGAAAGTATCCGCTCAGCGGGTGTCATGCCCCAATCACTGACTAGTAGAGATCCAAGAGCAGTGATGCTGAACTGTGGGGGCATGGGGATAAGTAAGTATACATTCTTTATTATGTTCCCCCTACCTCCTGTCTGTACCAGATTTTTATTTTTTCCCAAAGTTCTTCTTTAAGTCTGTTAGGATCACTATTATATTTTAAGAATGTGAAATGTCAGAATGATACAAGAAACAATGATTTATATCAGCTATCATATTCCCATGCTTACATACATATGGTTAGCATTTAATAGCTCTGGTCTCATGTTAAACATGTTAAATAGCATTCTACAAGCCTCTCACAATAAGTTGCTATTGACTCCTTCCTTCCAACAAAACTTGGATGATGTAACGGGCAGTGATTGTGGACCCACTGTTCTTTGAGCTACACCAGGAAGCAGACTATTAGTGCCCTTTAGGTCTTCACCCTTTATCCTGCTCCAGGAATGTGACAGCTAGACGTCTGCAGCTAGAGGACACCAGGTCGCTCCACAAGTATGGTCCTGATGTGGGTGGCAGCTGGTCCCAAGAACCAGAAAGGGCCAGGGTGGGGCAATGGAGAACAGAGCATATACGTGTAATTCACATGTTCGCATAGGCGCCATAGACCGGAGGAGCGTTGTACTCAGCGTGCATTCGCCACTCCCCCGGTCTATGGCACCTGTGAGAACAATGAAGAGAAGAGAAATAAGGCCTGTGATATCATTGGCAAACTGTCAGGATGGTGCGCACGGCCCATGACATTATCGGCGCATGTGCAAACATGGAGGCTGGCGAGTGGTGAGGCGTGCCAGAGTGTGACAGGAGCCCCTCACCGCAACTCCTCTTTGGAGTGAAAGATATGAAGTTGTGCAGTATTCCTCCCCGAAGAGCTAAGTCAAAGGTACCCTTCTATCTAGTAAACTGCACGCTGTCAGCACCTTGGGGTCAGCTCCAGGTGCTGACAGATTCCCTTTAAACCTCCTATTTATTGATATGGAATCTGTGAAGGGGATAAAGATGACTTTAGCTTAAGTGTCACTTATTAAATCAATTGTATATACTGTTTCATGAAAAATCAAATATTGATATATCCACATATGTAAAAAAAAAAAACCCCTTTAAACGGACTGTCCTTAAATTTGGCACAGCACATCACTTATTAAATAACACAGTTGATCTGCTCCTCATTTACTTTATCAGATTATGATGTCATGGCCAGGATGTCCAACAGAACAGACAGGAAAGAAAAAAAACTGAATATTTTTTTTGCTGTGAGGATATGAGTAACTTTGGTTTCACTGTATACAGACAGGGCTATATATACATTTCAAAGATATACAGTAGACTAAAGACTAATTTCCTAGATGTGTACAATAAGGTTTCTAACTTGTTTGTTTGAGAGTATTTCTTTTGATCACCTGCTGTCAGGAGAGGAACATCATGTTGGGATATTACTGAAATTACAAAGGATAAAGGAGCTCTTGAAAATATTAGTTCCCATGTGAAGATCCAGCTGGTGTATGGAGTCTTAGAAACAAAACACCTTAAGGGAAAGGATGCCAATTATCTTTCCTCCAGAAATACAATAACTGCCTCTAGTACCACCTAAAATATCCTGTAAATCAATGTCTGACCCATTGAAGTGGCAGTGCCATCATGTAAAATGCACTGAAGTCAATTTACTGGCTTTAGTTGCAAATTTTATTCGCTGTGAAAAAATATGCAGCTTAACTCTTATTTAGAAATAGGATGACCGTCTCTAGTACACCACTAGATAACTACCCTGTAAATCAATGTTCAGCCCAATAAATGGGTTGTGCCATCATGTAAAATTCCCTCAAGTAAAATTATAGGCTTTGGATATCTTCACACAATGCATATTTTATGAAAAGAACGTCCTTGTTTTCAATTAAAACAACAACCGTTCTTGCCATAGTGATATGGGTTGCATTGAAGTAAGTTAATTATTGTTGTGTCTCAACTTCAATGCAACTATCAATGCAACAACGGCCACTGTTTGGCACTCATTACAACGACTGTTGTTTGTACATTGTGTGAACATAACCTTTAGTTGTAAACCTATATTCATTGGTAAGTAGTGATTAATCAGGTTAGGTGTGGGTTTTTGGGTGGTATGGTTTTTGTTTCTCCAGGTAGTGGGACATGTAGTAGAAAGATTAATTCACGTATTCTTATTTTATTCGTATTAGTTTTTATTGTGGTGTTTTAAAGGAAGGTCATTATTGAGAAAGGTTGAATATATTTGATGCTTTTTATTGTCTTTCTGGATTTATGTAGTAAATGAAATGTCTGTTGTTGTCTCCAACAAGGAGATGTATTGAATTTTATTGGAAAATTAAATAAAGACATATAAAGCAAAAAAAAAATCAGGTTATCTAATAAGGTTATCTGAAAAACAGCAAAAAGGTTCTAAAATTTATGAATAACCTATCATGGAAAAGTGAATATAAATGGGTATCCTGTGATTGGCTTTTACTCTCACATCCCACATGATCTGACTTTGATTGCTTTGGAACACCATTTAAGAAAAGCATATTTATATTCCAGCAACATCAATGAATGTATTTTACTATATGTAGAATATCTGCTTAAATTTTATAATTTCTCATTCAAAGGTGATTATTTTATGCAGACAACCGACTCCCTGATGGGGTCATGTTTCTCCCTCACCTTAGCCAATTTATATATGGCTTGGTGGGAGGACCAGTTTTTGTTTTCTGAAACTGACCTGTACACAAATGACTTTGTCTTGTACAGCTGACACATTGATGACCTATTGATTGTTTTGGATTGCAGTGTGACAGTCGAACCAGACTTCTTACAATACATTAATAACAACAACTCCAACCTTAGGTTCATGATTAGTCAGCATAAAAATGAAGTAGAGTTCCTCGATTTGAAATGACGGGAGATCTACATACAGGCAAAATTGTAACATCCCTTTACAGAAAGCCTATTGCCTGCAACAATATTTTGGACGCCACCAGCTGTCATCCGAAACATACAATTCTAGTGATACCCAAAGGTGAATACCTCCGTTCCAAAAGAGCCTGTTCAGACAATGCAGATTTGTCGCGGAAATTTTTTAATTTTCATAACAGGCTATGTCACCTTCAATTTTGGAATGAGACGCATCTATTATCAGTGGAGACTGAGAGTCCCTTTTGTTTGCATCTAAACAGAAAGATCATAAAGATTTTTAAAAAATTGGTATTTTTAATCCCCTACGGTGGCCATTTTAGATCTAGTCAACAGATTTTATTTTTTATAAAAATCTGATATTTCTACAGCAGGATGAGAAACTCAATTCCATAATTACGGAAGGGGGTTAATGTAGTAGCGAAACAAGGGGTAACAGTAGGGTATCTTTTATCAACTACAGTCGCAAATGAAGGCAAATACTAAAAAAACATGGTTGTGACAGACTGGCTTTTTTCTATGTAGGTACACTATGTGTCAGTACATTAAGACAACTTATCATTTTTGTCATGTCACAGGAATGAAAAAATATATGATTAACTTGTTTATTAACGATGTCAAAACATATGTTGTTTATTGTATCCAATGTACGAGTTCCATGAAAACCTATGTAGGTTGCATTTCTTGTAAACTAGAAATGAGAATTGCGGAGCACATAGATATTATAAATCGCAAGGGGTCTAATGTGTCTGTAGCCTCTCGACACTTCATAGAATGTTATGGTGGAGATACCAAATTTATTTCTTGCTTCGTAATAATATTAGAGGTGGCGATTGGGAAAGGAAAATGCACAATAGAGGGGCTTCTTGGATACAAAATCTGAGATCAAGATTTCCGAGTGGTTTAAATTATAGGAATGATCTCAAACATATATTATTAAATACATATATATATATATATATATATATATATACATACATATATATATATATATATATATATATATATATATATATATATACACATACATATATGTATATACATATATATATATATATATATATATATATATATGTTTTTCTGGTTATCTGGTGTAAATAGTTTTGGTGTGGTAAGAACTCAACCTGATAATGCAGATGGGATTGTAAGTATATTACGAGTGCACTACTTGGTTAGCACCTGTGTACCGGATAAATTCGTGTGAAGTGGTAGGCTCTCTAGTAATCACCCTTTGTGTAAAAGAACTACATTAAGTATGATTAATTTAACATTTATATCCTTTACTTGTGTAGAAAAAAATGAATAAAACAAAGTTATAAATAGATTACCTGGACATTGCACATTGACAAGGAGTATATAGCAATAAACTTAGTGTTATAAATTGTTAAAAACATGAAAAATAAAAAATTATGAAAAATAAAATATTATATTATTAACGTAGAAAGTCTTGTGGTGAATACTGTATATATAAATATAGATATAATTGTGTCCGTTGGCGGCTTTGCAGGGCCCTTGCAAGACGCCAATTTTAAATTTAAATACTGTGCTGGCAGCAGGGATTTCAGCATCTACTGCATATTAAATGGGAGCTAGTTGATCGTTCATTGAAAATTTATTAAAAATTCATTAAATAATTGTGCTGTTTGTAATACATTAAGTGGAGAAAAAGTATGTTGGTTGAAGTCCACCTCTAACCAGTCCTGTATTGTTCTTGAAGTCTACGTCCGTAGATGCAGAGGGTATGTAAGATAGGCTGTGGCCTCTCCGCTCATGTCCGAACACTGATGGATGCATCCTCCTGCACAGGGGCGTAGCTAATGACTCCTGGGCCCTGGTGCGAGAGGTCAACTTGGGCCCCCCCCTTCCTTTCACGACCAAGTGATGCTATTGGTATATATATATATATATATATATATATATATATATATATATACACACATATATATATATATACACTCACCGGCCACTTTATTAGGTACACCATGCTAGTAACGGGTTGGACCCCCTTTTGCCTTCAGAACTGCCTCAATTCTTCGTGGCATAGATTCAACAAGGTGCTGGAAGCATTCCTCAGAGATTTTGGTCCATATTGATATGATGGCATCACACAGTTGCCGCAGATTTGTCGGCTGCACATCCATGATGTGAATCTCCTGTTCCACCACATCCCAAAGATGCTCTATTGGATTGAGATCTGGTGACTATGGAGGCCATTTGAGTACAGTGAACTCATTGTCATGTTCAAGCAGAAATCGAGACTCATCAGACCAGGCAACGTTTTTCCAATCTTCTACTGTCCAATTTCGATGAGCTTGTGCAAATTGTAGCCTCAGTTTCCTGTTCTTAGCTGAAAGGAGTGGCACCCGGTGTGGTCTTCTGCTGCTGTAGCCCATCTGCCTCAAAGTTGGAGGTACTGTGCGTTCAGAGATGCTCTTCTGCCTACCTTGGTTGTAACGGTTGGCTATTTGAGTCACTGTTGCCTTTCTATCAGCTCGAACCAGTCTGCCCATTCTCCTCTGACCTCTGGCATCAACAAGGCATTTCCACCCACAGAACTGCCGCTCACTGGATGTTTTTTCTTTTTCGGACCATTCTCTGTAAACCCTAGAGATGGTTGTGCGTTAAAATCCCAGTAGATCAGCAGTTTCTGAAATACTCAGACCATCCCTTCTGGCACCAACAATCATGCCACGTTCAAAGGCACTCAAATCACCTTTCTTCCCCATACTGATGCTCGGTTTGAACTGCAGGAGATTGTCTTGACCATGTCTACATGCCTAAATGCACTGAGTTGCCACCATGTGATTGGCTGATTAGAAATTAAGTGGTAACGTGGAGTTGGACAGGTGTACCTAATAAAGTGGCCAGTGAGTGTTTATATATATATATATATATATATATATATATATATATATATATACACACTACTTTAAACTAGTCCTAACTTTAAACAAATACACTCTATACATTGCTAATGTGGTAAATGACTATTCTAGCTGCAAATGTCTGGTTTGGTGCAATATCTACATAGGGTATAGAGGCCCATTTCCAGCAACTATCACTCCAGTGTTCTAATGGTACAATGTGTTTGCTCATTGGCTCAGAAGGCTGAGCATCTGGAGCATCACATTTGTGGGGTCAATTAAATGCTCAAAATGGCCAGAAAAAGAGAACTTTCATCTGAAACTCGACAGTCTATTCTTGTTCTTAGAAATGAAGGCTATTCCATGCGAGAAATTGCTAGGAAATTGAAGATTTCCTACAACGGTGTGTACTACTCCCTTCAGAGGACAGTACAAACAGGCTCTAACCAGAGTTGAAAAAAAGTGGGAGGCCGCGTTGCACAACTAAGCAAGAAGATAAGCACATTAGAGTCTCTAGTTTGAGAAACAGACGCCTCACAGGTCCCCAACTGGCATCTTCATTAAATAGTACCCGCAAAACACCAGTGTCAACATCTACAGTGAAGAGGCGGCTGCCGGATTTTGGGCTTCAGGGCAGAGTGGCAAAGAAAAAGCCATATCTGAGACTGGCCAATAAAAGAATTTTCTTTTCATTTCACAACGTATGGTGGTGAAGAAGTGTGACTTTTCATGGAAAACACAAAATTGTTTGGGTGACCCCAAACTTTTGAACGGTAGTGTATATATACACATACACACACCAAGACAGATATTTCCAATAACATAAGCATATAAGGAAGATAGGAAGAGAAAATATTATCACCATACATATTACCACCATATTGTTACTGACCAAATCCTGTATACTAAGACCAATAAAACACAGTACCAGATAGCAAGTAACAAATAATTCCACCGCATACTGACTAACACCACCACTGCTACTAACACCACCACTGCTACTGACTAATACCACTATATACTGACTAACACCTCCGCTGCTACTGAATAACACCACCACATACTGACTAACACTACCACATACTGACTAATACCGCCACATACTGACTAACACCAACGCTGCTACTAACACCACCACATACTGACTAACAACACCGCTGCCACTGACTAACACCACCGCTGCTACTGACTAATACCACCACATACTGACTAACACCACTGCTGCTACTGACTATTACCACCACCTACTAACACCACCGCTGCTACTGAATAACATCCACTGTGCACGTATCACCGCATCCAGTCATATAGAGGTGGACGCAGCTCCACACAGGTTCTGTACACCATATACATTATAGTGCTGTTATATCAGGTTACTCACAGGGGACGTCTTCTCTGATTGGAGTTCTTCCCTTTTCATCTTCTTCTCCATCCATCCTGGGCCATCATACGAATCCACAGAATCTGCCACACAGACATATTAGGCTCCTCACACTGACACCATCCTCATCTATCTACAAACTGCACATTTGTATTGGCCCCTTTATGCCCTCATTTAGTGGGTAGGCTGACTCTATGTGACCCCCTTATAGTGTATGCCCTATATGTAGCCTCCTTATAGATGGTCCCCCACTGTGTATCCCCCTTATAGTATATGCTTCCTACTATGTAGCCTCCTTATAGATGCCCCCTCTGTGTATCCCCCCTTATAGATGGCCCCCTCTCCCCCTATGTTGCCCCCCTTATAGATGGCCCCCTCTCCCCCCTTCTCCCCCTTATATATTGCCCCCTATAGATAGCCCCCTCTCCCCCCTTATAGATGCCCCCCTCCCCCCCTTATAGATGGACCCCTCTCCCACCCTCCTATAGATGGCCCCCTCTTCTATAGATGACCCCTTCCCCCCCTTATAGATGGCCCCTCCTAAAGATGGCCCACTCTACCCCCTCCTTATATAGATGGTCCCCCCCCTTATAGATGGTCCCCCCCTTATAGATGGTCCCCTTTCCCCACCCTTATGGATGGTCCCCTCTCCCACCCCCCTTATAGATGGTCCCCTCTCCCCTTCCTTATAGATGGTCTCCTCTCCCCCTCCCTTATAGATGGTCTCCTCTAACCCCCCTTATAGATGGTCCCCTCTCTTGTCCCCCTTTAGAGATGGCCCCCTCTCCCCCCCCTTTATAAATGGCCCCCTCCCTCCTATAGATAGCCCCCTCTTTCCTTTATGAAAACAAATAAAATAAAACAAATAAAAAACACACATAACTTACCTAACAATGCGCTCCCCCTGGCGATCCTCTTCTTCAGTCTCTGTCTGCCCCCGGATCATGAGCTGCTGCCGGGGGTGTCGCGTCCTATCCCCGGCAGTGCGCGTATCATAGAGTTCCCTGTGCTGGGACCTCCAGCACAGGGGGCGTCTCTAATGTGCGCTCCCTGTGCCGGAGGTAACAGGCACACAGGAAACTCTATGATGCGCGCGCTGCCGGGGATAGGACGCAACACCCCCGGCAGCAGTGCATGATCCGGGGGCAGACGAAGTCGGCCTCTTGTGACCGCAAGCAAAACAATACTTGTGGTCACAGGAGTGATTGATGAAGGGGGGCCTCAGGGGCCCCGCGGCCCCCCCTTGTGGCGGGCCGGGTCGCGGCGGCGACCGCTGCGACCCTGTTAGTTACGCCACTGCTCCTGCAGTTTGCACAGCGAAGCTTTAGCAGTGGAGGCTCACTGCAGCCAGGTAATTCCACCTCTGTTGGGCGTTCCTCCCATAGATGAGATGTTGGGGGTGTTGGTAAATGCTCCAAAAGCCAGGGATTGAGGATAGGATATATACTGAGAGTTCAGCGTATTATATTAACACAGTAATGTATTCACCACTAGTTGCAACTGTAATAGACGAGTTTCTGAATAATCCTCTATTCTTTCCTCAGTATTAGGTTGCAAAAGTTTTGCAACCTAATACTGAGGAAAGAATAGAGGATTATTCAGAATATAGTTTATGTAGTTCTTTTACACAAAGGGTGATTACTAGAGAGCCTACCACTTCACACGAATTTATCTGGTGTAAATAGTTGCACTAGTGGGCGTTACTGAGCTCCATCCTGATCCCGAGAGTGTAGGAGTTCAATTTCTGGACTCTGGATGGGGGAGCTAGTAAGTGTCCACACGTGGTGCAGCTATGTTTTAAAGTATATATATATTGAAACGCTTTCAATATTAAAGGTTGCTGTAACCACCTCTTTTGTTGCTTTCTAGAATGATGTAACTTACATTATTCTGTGCAGCTGAATGAAAGATATCCTCCTGAATAACATGGACAACAAGCAGTCCTCTCCATTGTGTGCTAAGTAGTCCTGAATATTCATGAGCATCAGCAAATTCTGCCCATCAGCTGCTTTCTCATGAGCTGCCCGCAGTTATCTTTCCATGCTGTGTATAGGCAGTCAACTATCAATCAATTGGAAGGCGGGGGAGTGGTGTAGCACAAATCCCATTCCCCTGCATATTAGGAGAACATCTGAACATAATGATGTAAGCAATACACCTGTCTGTTCAGTATTTATGGCACCTGTTTATGCTGCCCTCATTTAAGACAACATAAACATTGTGACCAGTTCCCTTTGAAGTGTACCTGTCATGACATATAAATGCTTTTGCATTTCACTTTTTCTTCAGTTTGTTTACTCATCTGCAGAAGTGCACGGCTGCTGGCCAATCAGCATTCATCTTCATTGGGCCATGTGATATCACTTCTTGCATTTGTTTTTTTTTTTTGTTGTTACTAAAGATTAAATGGGCCTCAACTACAATTGTCCAGTAAGTGAGACACCTAGTGGCCAAATGTATAGCTTTGAAATACATATAGAATACAAACAAAATTTGGTAATGAGAGTGCCCATTTAAATAACAATAGAATGATAAAAAAAAGATAATTAGAATGATGTCACAAGGCCGCCCCATCATAGATTGCCAGGGAAACAATATACAAATGCAGACAGCATACTGATGGAATTTGTAAACCTTCCACATTTTCAACTGACCAATTGATGTCTATGGGTGAGTTAGTTCAACAAATAGGGACCATATAAGCAGTAGTGGTTTACAATAGGTCCGTTTCTGGCGGTAGCCCAGGGCCCTGAGCTCCTGGGGGGCCCATGGCCACCCAAAAAGATTGATACTTTTAGTGGTGAAATGTCTCCTGGCTACAGTTCTGCCATGATTTGCAAAAAAAATTGCGTCTTTTCTACAATTTTGCACAGTTCAGGGAATCATAAAATATTATCTATCCTGTACTATGAACACCATGCTAGTGCCACCATAGTTACAATGGGGTGGGGCGCCCAGGCTTGGTGAACAGCCCGAGGCCTATGGTAAAGTTAATCCACCCCTGCATATAAGTGCATGTCATATTTTTACTCAGATAGGACTTTCTAAAGTTATATGGAACCTCAAAAAATGTTCATGTGCATTATTCCATAGGCTATGTTCCCACATTTGCATTTGAGAACTGCAGAGGAAAGGCATAAATGTTTTTTGGGGTTGGAGTTTTGTTTTTCTGCTCTCTGGTGTTTTTGAGGCTCTGTGGCAGTTTATCCAAAACACAACATGCTAAGGGTGTGGCTTTTTTTTTTTTGCAAACAGTGCCTATTTTCTCCCATAGACTTCAATGAGAATGCTTGGGTTATTTCAAAAATGCCATTCTTGTGTGTATAGAGTTTTTTCTAGCATTTTTTATTGGAGGCCATACTTCATAAGCAGCAGCTGGTAAATATGATTTAACAACATTCTTTCTTTATTATGAACAATCTGATGTACCTATTAACCCCTTAAAGACTGGACCAATCTCAATTTTTGCGCTTTCGCTTTTTCCTCCTTGTGCTTAAAAGGCCATAGCACTTGCATTTTTTCACCTAAAAAAACAACATGAGCCCTTATTTCTTGCGCCACTAATTGTACTTTGCAATGACAGGCTGAATTTTTGCATACAGTACACTGCGAAACCAGAAAAAAATTTAATGTGTGGTGAAATTGAAAAAAAAAAGGAATTTTTTTTATTTGTTTTTTGTTTGTTTTGTTTTGTTTTTACGACATTCGCCCTGGGGTAAAAGTTGTTATATATATGTCTTGTTATATATGTTCCTCGTTACGATTACAATATGTAACTTGTATAACTTTTATTTTATTTAATGGCTTTTAAAAAATTAAACCCTTTTTAATAAAATATATGTTCCTTAAAATCGCTCCATTCCCAGGCTTATAGCGCTTTTATCCTTTATTCTATGGGGCTGTGTGAGGTGTCATTTTTTGCGCCATGATGTGTACTTTCTATTGGTACCTTGATTGCACATATGCGACTTTTTGATCGCTTTTTATTACAATTTTTCTGGATTTGATGCGACCAAAAATGTGCAATTTTGCACTTTTGAATTTTTTTGCACTAATTTTTTTAACAGTTTGGGTAATTACGCACACAGCGATAACAAACATGTTTATTTATTTATTTATTTATTTTTGTTTATAAAATGGGAAAAGGGGGGTGATTCAAACTTTTATTAGGGAGGGGGATTATTTATTAATAATAGAAGCACCCTGGTTATACTTCATAGATCAATGAGATAAGCACTCTATTGCTTTCAGCTGCTGCAGCCAAAAACAATGGAGTGCCGAGCTGGAATCAGCCCCATTACGGCGCAGACCCCAGCCGGCTTCAGATGCGAGGATCACTCCTCTGCAACCACATTGCGGGTGGGGGGCGATCCCATGGAAAACATGGATATAGTCATTGGCTGTATCCATGTTTTCCAGACCTTAGAGCTTTATCCAAGTTCAGCAGCCACTGCTCATCAAATGCCGAATGATCGGGTTCGGATGGACTCGAACCCGAACCCGGTTCGCTGATTTCTACTTATATGCTGTCTGTAATTACAGACAGTATATGGCTATGTTCACACGTCAAAAATTTTATTTGACTTCAGTGCATTGTATTGGAATGACGGACGTTTAATGCACACAGTGTATAAAACGACAGATGTCTGCGAGGACGTCAAAATAAGGATCATGATAATTATTTTTGGACATCTTTTGCAAACAGCAGACATTTTTTTTTTAGGTGATCACACAGTTTTTTTTTTTTCATCATCCTTTCACCATTTTTACTATTAAATTCAATGTACTTTTCAATTAAAGACACCCAAAGGGTAATTAGTCTACCTGAACAAGAATAATGTACCAACAGCTGTTATTGCACTGACGTCAGCCAAACAGTGAAATGACTGACGCCATTTTAAAGGGGTTATCCAGTGCTACAAAAACATGGCCACTTTCTTTCAGAGACAACACGACTCTTGTCTCCAGTTCAGGTGCGGTTTGCAATTACGCTCCATTCACTCAATGAAACTGAGCAGCAAAACCCTGCCCAAGCCCCGCCCAATGTTTCTGTAGCGCTGGATAACCCCTTTAAACTGAAAATGACAGACATTGTGTGAACATAGCCATAGATAGAAATATACAGTTGTGCAATACAGTCGTGCCTAACATAAAATTAGTCCTTGGCAGAGTACACTAGGGTGCCATTAAATAAGGATTAACCACTTTGGTAATAGTTTTAGATTTACCATTAAAGGGGTTATCCATTGAAAATATTTTTCTTTCTGATCAACTGGTACCAGAAAGTTAGTAGATTAGATTAGTAATTTGCTTCTATTTAAAAAATCTCAAGTCTTCCCATACTTATTAGCTACTATATGTCCTTTCTGTCTGAGACAGTGCTCTCTGCTGACATCTCTGGCCGAGACAGGAACTGTCCAGAGCACGAGAGGTTCTCTATAGTGATTTGCTGCTATTCTGGACAGTTCCTGTCTCGGACAGAGGTGGCAGCAGAGAGCACTGTGTCAGACTGGAAAGAAAACATTTCTTGCAGAACATGAAGTAGCTGATAAGTATGGGAAGACTTGAGATTTTGAAGTAAATTACAAATCTATATAACTTTCTGAAACCAGTTGATTTGAAAGTAAAAGTTTTTCGCTGGATAACCCCTTTAACTCTGAGCTTCATTTGGAAATGTCACTGTTTGAGGGTGCAAGCCCAGGTCAGCAATTAGCTATAGGCCATGTTCACACAACATATGTTGCAATTTGCAACAATGGCAATGATTTACACAAAACCCAGCCGGGTCACAGAATGTCAGTGTTATACGAAGTGTGAACATGGCCATAAAATGTAAGCACTAACCAGTGCTGCTAACAAGTTTAAGATCACCCTCAAAGTAATCTTGTGGGGATAAGTTACATTTTAAAAAATGGTATCGCTCTTTCCTAAAAAAAAAAAAAACTTGTATAACCTTCCAGTAACAGTGCACACTTAAACATACAGATTAAGTTAAGATTAAAAAGTTTTACGCAATAGCCAATATTTGTCAAAAATTGTATTTTTAAGAGAACTTACTGTTGCCATCAATCATTGTAGATGACTCTTTGCAGCCCTCTTATTGAAAGAATGTAAATGTTTACCTTCTGTAACATGCAGCTTTTCATCCTATGTCAAGTTGTGTAAAGTACTTGTGTTAGGTGGACAAAGTATTTATAGCTGTATATTGTTCAGATGTCAACAAGTACAATGCATATCTAAAAATTCTATGCATTTCTTCAGAACTTCTTTTTCACTATAGATGTACTTGAAGATGACATGGTCAAGAAAGCTAATATGACGTTTATGGCTAAATATAAGCCCTCACAGCAAAGGCCAGGAATCCAAAAACTTCACTTGGTTTTTTTTAAGATAAACATCAGCAGCCTTTACATGTGGGTAGTAATTAATGTGAATGACTCATTCAGCCCAATTCTAACAAATACTTTAGCACTGAATAAATTAGTAATCAACTATGTTGTTGAGATGGTGTGGTTATTTGGCCGTGCATAATAAATGGATGTTAGCTCTCATAGCTACGATGTCATATAATGTAGTATCAGCACAGCTGTATTTAGAACCACAGTAGCTTATTACAAAGAAATATGGATAGATTCACAGTAAACAGAAGAAGTGAAGTCCTAGGTGCATTGCCCCCTGGGAAACATGAATATGCAAAAGAGGAGCCCTTGGAGCCTCATTGAAGAGTCTCAAAACACAGGACTAGCCAGATATCCCTCCGGGAAGGACCCGGCCAAGGGACAGCTCCTGTTAGGGATATCTGGCTAGTCCTGTGTTTTGAGACTATTCAATGAGGCTCCACGGGCTCCTCTTTTGCATATTCATGTTTCCCAGGGGGCAATGCACCTAGGACTTCACTGCATTGAGCGCTTTCACTAGCAGCCGTCAGTGTTGTCGTTTGGCTGGTCTCCCTGAGTTCAGCAATCTGTTTCTTCCCTGGTGTTGACTCAGCTTATTATTATACCAATAATATGTCTGGTGCCTGTTCTGACCAGTTGTCCTTCCATTGTTACTGTACAAACTCTGCCTTTAATGACTATGCCTCTGTTACATACGCCAATATTTTATTTTCTCCATATCAGCATCTGTATCATAGTGACTGAGAGTAGTCTATGGTGAAGTTCCTGAGTCCAGTCCATTCACCCTTCATGTCAGCTGATGTATACAGCCATATGGCTTATGTAAAGGGTTAAAGTTGAACCGAATTTGAAATCTATAGCTATACGTGGCTCCAGTTGTATACATTATGTTTTTCTTGTTCATTAAAATCAGCAGGCATATTCGGGCTAGGACGGCAAACACTTGTCAGTACATGCTATTACAGCTGTTTCGCACGCACTGGCGCTTTATCAGATGGTGCTCCTTCCGTAGGTCTCAGGTGAAATACCTTCTATGACATACGAAGAGTAGGCATTACAAAAAGTGAGCTAAAAGACATCAACAATATAACAGCAACAAATTAAAAACTTTAAAAATATACTGTATTCTCATGTGACTTATAGGGACATTTTCAGTTCTATCTTATCATTTAAGCCATTATTCCCTTGCGCTCCTGTTGCATGATCAGTCGGGCTTCATGTTGTTATAAAATCCTATTGCTATTTTGTCCTGCAATATTGAATATCCTCTTTAGTCCTGTAAAACTAAGGCATTTTGTGTTCCCATTATGTTTTTCTGCAACATTCTCTATTACTCTTGTACCCTTTTTACTTTTGACTAAGTAACGTTTTACAGATGTAAAATAGCCCGCATCTGCATATAATAGCGTATATTAAGTCTTTGGTTTTGCAACACATAAACTCGTTAATATCACATCGCCTACTCCACGTACTTCAAAAAAGGTATTTTTATCTGAGACCTGCAGGAGGAGCGCCATCTGATGAAGCTCGCATGCGCAAAAAACAGCTGTAATGGCCTGTACTAAAGAGCGTTTGGCTTCCTAGTCCAATATGAATATGCCTGCTTATTTCTACATGAAATAAAGACTATATGCAAGTACTGTGAGTGCCCTCAATCTTATACTTTCATTGTGGACGTTTCTACATTATGTTTCGATTACTTGAAAAAGGTATGCTCAGAGGTAACAAAAATTATATATACATGGAATTACAGTGGCTGCTACATACCGTGTTTCCCCAAAAGTAAATGTCTTATATTAATTTTTGCTTCCAAAGATGCGCTTTGTTTTATTTTCAGGAGATGTCATGTTTTCCATGAAGAAGAATTTACACTTATTGTGAATGAACATTTATTATATGTAGTTTATAATATACATATACTGTATATGTATTGTCATCACAAACCAGCATAACCAGACAACTCACCACCTTCCTCCTCTTAGCGGCATGGTGTGACAGGGTGGCGGCCGGGGTCTTACTTTCAAGGAATGCCTTATTTTCAGGGGGATGCCTTATTTTCAGGGGGATGCCTTGGCATTGGTGTGATAATTGGTGCCCTGACTAAGGACAACGAAGAATCGCATGCCCAGTATTCCTGCATGGTCAGGAGCCCGGTTTCCAGCGGTACCACCCTCGTGCCTACACCGTGACCACATTATCCTACAGCTGCCCCGGTTCCTGCCTGTTAGCACCATCTATATTGCAGAGTGGCCTCTAGGGGCCAGGGCGTCGCATTTTGGCGTCACGAACAGGATTACGATCGCAGTGTGTGCCCCCCAAGAGTGTGCCGCAACCCCAAAGAGACTTTGCAACTGTCCCGCTGTGGCCCAGGAAGGGGTTAAGGCCGTATTTCCCAGGTTCCCGCGTGCGCGCGCACCGCTCGCGCTCCGCCCCCCAGCCCTTCAGCTATTACCTCCGTTGCCGGGGGAAGAAGATTTCTGCTGCACCTGCCGGAAGCTGCCGGGCCCAGCTTCCACCCGCTCCACCGCTGTCTTCTGCAAGCCTGCTGCTCCTGTCTCGGTCATCTCAGCTCACCGCCAATCATCCGGACCACTCGGTGCAGCTCCCGTCCCGTCTGCTGCGCTGGGACAGTCAGATAAGTGAAAGTTCCCCATCATGTCCAGCCCGGATGATGATGCCGTCGGAGGGTCAAACAGTCCACCGTCCTCACCCGCTGGCGCACCCGCTCCTCCAGCTGCCCCCCTTGCATCTGCTAATGCTGCTGGAGTGCCGTTTTTCATCGGGCTCAATCACCTACCCAGCTATAAGGGGGAGCCCCACACCTTGGCTGCTTTTAAGGAGAAGATCTCTCGTACTCTTGAACTGGTTTCTCTCTCTCCTACCCAGCAGGTACAACTCCTACTCGGACAATTAGAAGGTCCTGCTGCTGAGGAGGTCCGGTCATGGCCCGCTACGGAGAAAGCCGGGGTACAGCAGATTCTTGATCGCCTCAGGAGAGAATTTGAGGTACAGTCCCCCACAGAAATTCGCCTCCAGTTCTATGATCGGCATCAGAGATCAGGTGAGACCCTGAGAGACTATGCCCTTGCCCCCAGTCTGCCTATCGGGCCCTACAACAGGTGGATGTCATTGACCCCTCTGCAGCAGAAAACATAATCACAGATAGTTTCATAGAGGGCATAGACTCTAGGCTCATTCAAAGCCAGTTGCGCATGTTGGCTGCGCAGAACCCTAATATGTCCTTCCTGGATTTCAAAACCCTGGCTCTGAGGGTAGTAGGAACTGACTCCCCCTGCCATAACTGTCCCCCCACCTCGAGTCAGCCAGTACTGACAGGTGTGACCCCTGGGCATGTCACCACGCCTTCTATTTCATCTGTTCCAGCTGTCCAGGCCGTGCAAGCTTCTCTCACCAGCCCCCTAGCTACTCCTGACCTCCTTACTCAAGTAGTCAACTCTCTTTGTCAAGCCATCAAAGAGCTAAATGGGACTTCATCCACCTCCTCCTCTTACTCTACCTCCAGCCAGGCCCTGTCTCTAGAGTCACCTCCCGGGCGTCCACGCTAGGCCCTATCCATACCCCACAGGGCCACGCCTCCAGAGCGGCCCTACTGTGACTACTGTTGGCGACATTGACACTACCAATTCTAGTGCTTTCAGTTAAACGGGCCACCCCCAGGTCCGAGGGCCAACACCCGGGAGGTAGAATCTCAGGCCAGCAGGAGTCACAATGGCTCTCGAAATTCTTATCGCAATGCCCGCATGTGACTCTATGGATAGACGGTGTGCCTCTCGAGGCCTTGGTGGACACTGGTTCCCAAGTTACTACCATCCCCAAGCATGTTTTTGAAGCACATTGGGACCATAGGGTGTTGTGTCCAGTGGAAAGGGCCAGGCTGAAACTGATTGCTAGTAATGGTCGGCCAGTAATGGTCGGCCTATCTCACAACTAGGGTATTGGGAACCCACTATATGCATTGGTAACCGGAGGTTAACCCAGCAGGGTGTCATAGTCACCGAGGCTCAAGGGGACAGTGGTGTTACAGTCTTGGGCATGAATGTCATTCACCATGTATTCTCTGAATTAGTAGCTGCCTTGCATAACTCTCTGTCTCAAGCTTCTTCCCCCTACAGGCAAGCCATCCAGAAGACTATCAAGGCGCTCACCGCTCAGCAGAGGTTTGTCAATCACAGTGGGGAGATTTGTCGTGTCCGTACCAGAGATGCTCGCCCAATCACTATCCCAGCTAACAGTGAGACCCTTATCTGGTGCAGGGCTCGACCGGGCCTAGACAACGCCGACTACGAGGCTCTACTAGATTCCATCAAGATTGAGGGTCAACCCCTTGTCATGGCTGCCCGAAGTCTAGTGACTGTCTCCAATGGTCAGGTTCCAGTACAGCTGGTCAACCTCAGTGCATCTCCAGTCGACCTACCTAAGTTTACTACGGTTGCCATGCTCCACCAACTCGACCCTGAGGATCTCATATGTGAAGAGACTATTGCCCACCAGAGGTTGATTAGGACATCATCAGGAGAATCCAAACAGTCCCGCGCTCCTTGGTGGGATGCCCTCAACATCGGGGATGCCAACACCCCAATCAAGCATATTCAGGGGGTACTCAAAGTTGCCAAGCGCCATCACGAGGCCTTCAGCAAGCACTCACTTGACTTTGTAAACTGGTCTGGTCCAAAATCGAATTAATACCAAAGATCATCCTCCTATCAAGGAGAAGCACCGGCCTATTCCGCCTGCCAGCTATCAGCAGGTGAAGAAACTGCTCCAGGAAATGAAGGACACCAACGTCATCCAGGAGAGCCAAAGTCCGTGGGCTGCCCCTATCGTCCTCGTTAAAAAGAAGGACGGCAACATCAGATTCTGTGTTGACTACCGGAAGCTGAACACCATTACTCACAAGGATGCCTAGAGGAATCTATTGCTGCTCTGGGTTCAGCCGCCTACTTCTCAACGTTGGACCTCACCAGTGGGTATTGGCATGTGCCCATGGCCCCGGAAGACCGGGAGAAGACAGCGTTTACTACTCCCATGGGACTCTGAGTTCACCAGTATGCTGTTTGGGCTCTGCAACGCCCCCGCCACATTTCAGCGGTTAATGGAGAGGTGCCTCGGTCACGTCAACTTCCAAAGTGTATTGCTCTACCTGGATGACATCATTGTCTATTCTCGCACTTATAAGGACCATATTCATCACTTAGCCGAAGTGTTTCAAGTCCTTATTGACCATGGCCTCAAGATCAAACCGTCGAAGTGCCACCTCCTCAAACCGCAGGTGAACTATTTGGGGCATGTCGTGAGTGCCGAGGGGATACAACCTGATCCCGAAAAGATCTCGGCTGTGGAAAATTGGGGCATTCCCAAGACGGTGAAAGAGGTGAGAAGCTTCCTTGGATTTGCGGGCTATTACCGTCGCTTCATACCCCACTTCACCCAGGTGGCTGAACCACTCAATGAGCTACTCCGCGGCTGTCCTCGAGAGAACTACAGTCGACGGCTACCCATAGAGTGGTCTGAACGTCAGGAGACGGCGTTTCAAACCTTGAAGGCCCTGTTGATCTCGCCTCCCATCCTGGCTTACCCTGACTATAGTCAGCCTTTCCATCTCTACACAGACGCCAGCTTCCAAGGCCTAGGGGCTGTCCTGTCTCAAGTCCAGGGTAATCAGGAAAGAGTTATTGCCTATGCTAGCCGAAGTTTAAGAGGCGCTAAAAAGAACGATAGTAACTACAGCTCGTTCAAATTGGAGTTGCTTGCTCTGGTGTGGGCCGTTACTGAAAAATTAAAAGATTACCTCGCGGCTACCCCGTTCACTGTCTATACGGATAACAACCCGCTAACTCACCTCAATACCGCTCTGGAACAGCGTTGGGCCTCTAGGCTGGCCAACTTCAACTTCGAAATCAAGTATCGAAGCGGCAAGGCCAATGTGAATGCTGACCTGCTGTCTCGACTGCCTAGAGGTGAGGAAGCCCCAGAGGATGACGACTGGGAAGATGTAGAGATGCCCCCATTTTATCAGAGATTCGCTACTCAGAGTACTACCACGGCGGTCAAAGAGAGCGAGACGTCCCCTGACCCAGGGCCCTATCAAGATTTGTCCAGATGGCAGACCATCCAGAATGAGTCTAGAGCCTTGGGGGAAATCTATGACTACTTGTCTACTGGGAGAGTCCCCATGAGAATCAAGAGGCCCTATCCAGACGTTGAACTGAGACGTCTTTGGAGTCAGAGGAATCGGCTCTTCCTTCATAGGGGCCTACTTCTAAGGAATTCGTTGGACCCCGTCTCTGGAGAACGATGCCATCAGATCTTGATTCCCCGGTGAGAAGCCAAATTGGTGTTAGATGCCTACCATGACCGTTCCGGCCATTTCGGGGTCCATAAGACTGAGGTGACCATCCGTCAACGGTTCTATTGGATCGCGATGCGGGCTGACATTGAGAACTGGTGTGCTGAATGCCCCGCCTGTAACATCTCTAAGGCGGGAGGAAGAGAGGCCCGAGCTCCCTTGCATTCCATGGTGTCCCACTGGCCAAATCAGCTTGTTGCCTTGGACCATGTGAAGTTGGCCCCCGACGAGATGTGGATACACCTATGCCCTGACCATGGTCGATCACTACTCCAAGTGGGTAGTCGTGGTACCCGTTCGAGACTTGACTGCAAGGACCACAGCCATCACTTTCTACAAAGAATATGTGAAACACTACGGCTGTCCTGAGTCCCTGCTCACAGACCGAGGCCCGGCTTTCGAATCTCAACTCTTCCATGAGCTATGCACTTACCACGAGTGCAAAAAGCTTCGTACCACGGCTTAATCACCCACAAGGCAATGGTCTCTGTGAGAAAGTCAACCAGGTCTTCATCAATATGCTAAGAACAGCTTCGGTGGCAAACGGGTGGAATGGCCTCACCTGTTGGACGAGCTGGTGGAAATCTATAACAATACCACTCATTGCTCTACAGGCTACTCTCCTTTCTATCTGATGTTCGGGCGCCAAGGTCAGCTTCCTCAAGACCGTGCGCTTGGAGTTCAAGTAACTGACACTGTCAACCCTCTGCCTGATACCGACTGGGTCCAAGAGCATCAGAGGAGGATTCAAGACGCCCAAGAGATTGTCGACCAGAAGATGGGAGAGGCCCACCAGCGTCAGGAAGATGCTTATAATCAAGGGGCGCATGCCACACCACTAAGAGTGGGGGACAGAGTCTGGCTCAAAAAGTATCACCGCACCCACAAGTTGGAGAGTCTATGGGAGCCTGAACCCTATATCATTTCTGCTATTCCCTATCCAGAGACTGACGTGTATGAGGTCAAGAAGCCAGGTCTGGCCCCTCAAACTGTACACCGGAATAGGATAAAGTGCTGTGTGAGGGAGGATCTGCAAGGCCTCACAGCATCCTGTCCAGCACCTGTACAGGCACCTCCGCCAGTCTCAGAGGCTCCATCTAAACCGGCCTCTCTTGAAGATATGTTCCGAACTGAACCATTCCTCATGGCCATTGGCTATCAGGGGATTCCGATGAACACCCCAGTTATCCTGCCTTCTGCGTCTCCGCCTCCTGCGGTTCCTTCTCCTCAACCAGCTGCTGTCAATGACCCCCAATCTGTTCCAGAGCAAGCTACTCATGAAGCCAACCTCATGCTGAGACGGTCTGAGCGCTCAACTCGGGGAACACTACCAATCCGCTATAGAGACCAAAGTCCTTAAACTGTTCCTGTTTTGTTGTTGTTCCTGTGTGATTAAAAAGTTCTATGCAACGTTCAAAGTTCGTGCCTGGTCCTCCTGACCAAGTTTCCTTATTATCATCCAGCTATGTGCTGATGGACACTCATTGACCAAACTGTTCCCTAGTGCCTGTCCCAGAGCCTTTACATGGACGATGGTGTATATTGCCTAAAGAGATTCTACCAAACAGAGACACTTACCCAATTCTTCCTAAAGCACTTTTCATGATTATGTGATTGTCAGAGGTTTACTATTGTATTTCATGATTGCACTTCAGTATTGCACTTCAGTAGTCAAAAGTCTATTTTCTTGTCAGTTATATATATATATATATATATATATATATATATATATATATTTTTTTTTTTTTTTTTTTTTTTTTCCTACCTCTGAGTAAGCAGAAAAGTCATTTAGATAGTCTCAGAGTAAAGTGTGTCTTTTGAAAAAGTATTTTTTCTCAGTGTATATTTTCATGTCAGACAGTTTCCTCCTCTGAGTAAAGAAGTCAGCCTACATATTTATATAGAAACACACGTTCCAATGGGTATCAGCAATAAATTGTCAACAAGGGGTCTATTCCTTTACCCCTGTATCCTTATTAACCCAATAAAAAATCTCCAATAAAAAGCCTATTTTATAAGACATTATACAAAAAAAGCAAAAACAAGGCTTTCAGCTGAAATTCATAGTTTTAATTTTCACATAAAAGTTAAAAACCACATATATCACATAAAAACAAGTTTGCAAAAGGTTATGAAAAAATGGCGTCCTACAAGCACACTGCTTTTAATCATGGAGTATAAAAGTTAAGATTCCCTACTATCTGGAGTCAATATGTGTGTTACTGTCTCTAATGCATCGTAGCGGGCCTCCCAACATTGGACTGAAAATTAATTCTGGCCGCTATCTATAAACACATCTAAAAACACAATCTTAGCCGACCATATTGACTCACCCATGGCAGTGTGGTAGGGCTTGACCCCTGCACTCGTGGTAAGTGCATAGCTCATGGAAGAGTTGAGATTCGAAAGCTAACAGGTCACAATGGGAGTTGTAGTTTTGCAGTTTGTGTTTCTCCAGGTTGGACCACTACAACCTCCATCATGTCCTGCTCTCATTTCATGATGGGAGTTTAAACAGTTATTAGAGAATAGCATAAATATAGGAACCAGTGGTACAGTACATAGGGGGACAGAGTGGCACAGTACATGAGGGGACACAGTGACAGTTCATTAGGACACATTGGCACATTAGAGGGCTTCACCTTAGAGTAACTGGATATGTTTTTTTGCCTCTGACTGCGCCTGATCAGGTGTGGGTGTGTGGAGGGACGGGAGGGGGGCCCCAAGCTCAAATTTTGCACCAGGGCCCATCAGCCTTTAGCTATGCCCCTGCTGGTGGATAATGTCCTCTAACTGTGTCATCCCCTAACGAAGTCACGCAAGTGACAAAACATGTAGGGTCTATTCCGGAGCTCGCGGTGACATGTATTGTGGTTATCTTAGGGTATATTTTTCAGGCTGTTTTGTGGTAGTGATGTTTTTTATATAACATACTTTGGATCATGGAATTTGCACTATTGTTCTATATATGAATTGCAATTTTTTTATATGATAAGAATTGCTGATTTGGCATTAGCACTTTATACAAGGACGGTCTTGGCATTTCTGGGGCCCCAAGCGAAGTTATGTCTGGGGCCCCCCCTCGACACGCGTTCCAAAACAATAGACCGCTGTGTTTTGCCCCCAGTAGTATATACCCCTAGTGCGCTACCGCCAGTAATATATACTCCTTGTGTGCTGCCCCCAATACTATATACCCCTTGTGTCCTGCCTCCAGTAGTATATACCCCTTGTTTGCTTCCCCCAGTAGTATATAGACCCCTGTGTGTTCCCCCAGTTATATATAGCCCCCGTGTGCTCCCGCAGAAGTATAAAGACCTCCTGTGTGCTGCCCCAGTTGTATATAGACCCCCTGTGTGCTGCCCCCAGTTGTATATACCCCCTGTGTGCTCCCCCACTAGTATATAGGCCCCCTCTGTGCTCCCACACTAGTATATAGCCCCCCTGTGTGCTCCCCGACTTGGATATAGACCTCCTGTGTGCTTCCCCACTTGGATATAGACCCCTGTGTGCTCCTCCAGTAGTATATAAACCCCCTGTGTGGTTCCCCCAGTAGTATATAGACCCCCTGTGTGCCCCACCAGTATTATATAGACCCCTTGTGTGCTGCCCCAGTAGTATACAGACCCCTGTGTGCTCCCCCAGTTATATATAGACCACCTGTGTGCCTCACAAGTAGTATATAGACCCCCCTGTATGTTCCCCCAGTAGTATATAGACCCCCTGTGTGCCCCACCAGTAGTATATAGACCCCTGTGTGCTCCCCCAGTAGTATATAGCCCCCCTGTGTGCTCCCCCACTTGGATATAGACCTCCCGTGTGCTCTCCAAGTTGTATATAGACCCCATTCTGCTGCCCCAAGTAGTATATAGACCCCCTGTGTGCTGCCCCCAGTAGTATATAGACCCCTCTGTGAAGCCCCAGTAGTCTATAGCCCCCCTGTGTGCTCCCCCTGTTATATAGCCCCCCTGTGTGCTCCCCCCATTTATATAGACCCCCGATGTGCGCTCCCCCAGTTAAGCAGACCCCTGTGTTCTCCCCCTCCCCTATAGTGTATAACACAATAAAACAAACACTTATACTCACCTGGGTCCGGGCGTCTCCTCTTCTCTTCACTCTTGTGGCCGCAGGAAGGGTTTTCCCTGTGATCACAAGAGGCCGCACTCCCCTTGTCCTGGCGCTGATGCTCCAGTGATGTCACTGGAGCGCCGGCACCACAAGGACAGAGCGGCCACTTGTGACCGTAGGGAAAACACTTCCTGCGGCCACAAGAGTGACTGACAGGAAGGGAGCCAATGTCTCCCGCCCTGTCAGTGCTGCTGCATGTAACTATGAGCGCTCATTACGAATGCTCATAGTTACAGTTCAGATGGCGGCAGCGAGCGGGGCAGCGGCCCTGTCCAGCGGTCTTGAGCACAAGAGCGGGGCGTGGGGGCCCCCCTGGATGCTTGGTGCCAAAGACCGCCACTGACTTTATACACAGGAGTTGAATTGAACGGTCAGCTATACATGAGTGTATTGTTTAGTCAGTACCAGGAGCCCTGATGTGATTCTAGGACTAGGTCTTCAGTGGGGGGGTTGGGGGGGGGGGGGGGGTATTGTTACCACCTTCCATATGATGGTCTACCCGTTTGGGGTTTTTAGTGTTTTTAAATGTATGTCCTAATAGCTACATTTTTTTGTATATGTGATTTAAATAAAATATGTGATTGTTTCACCAGTATTGTTTGTGGGTGCACCATTATTTTATTTTTTGTGTGTAAGATTGTTTGCCTTGAAAACAAAGGTAGAACCCCTTTTATTAAATGTATTAGCTCCCTCGTGGTGCATTTTTTAGAGTTTATGATGGTATAAGTCATTAGGTGGCGGTGGGGGATGGCAGTCATTTTTTTTGTTCATATAGTTTTAGCAGGGTTTAAGATTGTTTTTGTGTCCATAGGGTACATTTTGTTTTTGTTTCTTCCATTAAAATTTTGATTAATGTTGCTTGTATGAGTGCGGCGATAAAAAAATATTAACAGAATAACACACATTACAAAGTTATACAACTTTGTAATGTATGTTATGGCTGTGAATAGCCCCCTTCCCCGTGTCCCACCACCCCCACCCGTGTACCCGGAAGTGTTGGTGCATTATACATTACCTGATCCGTGTCGAGGGCCGTCCGCCATTTTGTGCCAAACATCATCTTCGGACAGACGGCCAAGTCGCTGCCGCCCGTCCCCCCTCCGCCGCGTCACAACTGTGCTCAGCCGCAATTGGCTGAGCACAGTTATGCTCAGCCAATCGCGGCTGAGCATCGGATGGCGCTGCGCTGCGCCGGCCAAAGAAGACGTCACTGAATGAAGATCGGAGACGGGGGTCGGCGCGTGACAGGTGAGTATAGCGCACCACACTTCCGGGTACACGGGTGGGAGTGGTGGGACACGGGGAAGGGGGCCATTCACAGACATAACATACATTACAAAGTTGTATAACTTTGTAATGTGTGTTATTCTGTGATTAATTCTTTACCACCGCACTTCCCCTTTAAATATAATTTCAATTTGCTAGAATAGATTAGGAATGAATTTTCCCTTTTTCCATTCTTAAGGGGGCATGCACTCTATGGAATGCACGCGGAAAGGCCGCTGCCGATGCCTTTGCCGGCCCTTGCTCGCCGCCCCGCGAATCTTCCGCCTAGGCCATAGACTCCATTCTAGGCACAGACGGATTCCTCTGTCCGTCAAAAGAATTGACATGTCAATTCTTTCGGTGGCCGGCGGAATCGACCCGGCCATAAAATGGTGTTTATGGCACGGGCAGAGACGCGAGCGGGTACAAGCAACAGAATCCACGGCGGGTCATAAGTGCGGATTCCGTAGTGTGCATGCACCCTAACAGTTAGTGGAGACCACTTGTGGCAAATTGATGCAACTCAGAGGGCTTGTGCCCTGGATTTTTTAGGACCCTAGCAACACCCCTGCCTGCAGGGCCTGTGGTCACTTATTGATAAGATGTACCAGTGAGTTGCGAGGCTGGTTTCTCATAAGGTAACCATAAATATTACACAGAAATCCCCGATCAGTGATTGCTGCCTCCCTGACAAATCTGTATAACCAATCCCTGCTAAAAGGAGATGTCCTTGATGACTGGAGAATGGCCAATGTTATACCCATCCAAAGAAAAGTAGTAGAGAAGAGACCAGTAACTAAAAGCCAGTTAGATTGACATATGTAGTTGTAAAAACAATGGAAACTTTTCTAAAGAAAAAAGATGATAATTGATCATTTACAAAATTAACAATTTAAAAGATCCAAACTAGCATGGCTTCACTGCTGGCAGATCATATCAAACTAATCTCATTGATTTCTTTGACTATATGACTGATTGACTGATCAAGTGCTGGATGAAGGTGGTTCAAATGATATTGCCTATCTGGACTTCAGCAAAGCCTTTGATACAGTTCCCCATAAAGAGTTAATAGAGAAGTTAGAGAAAATTGGACTTAATCCTTGGATAGTTCAGTGGATTTGTGGTTGGTTGAAGGATAGATATCAGAGGGTTGTTAATGGAGCATCTTCCGAGCAGAGGTTGGTTACAAGTGGTGTGCCACAAGGGTCTGTTCTGGGTCCTGTTCTTTTAAATATGTTTGCAAAATGTTACTTTACTGAAAGAGTAGTAGATGTTTGGAATTACATATGTGTGAAGCAGTCGGAAATCCGTTTTGCCAGTTTTGCAAATTTTTGGTCTAACTCATTTAGATTCGTAAATCGAATCTCAAAGAAAAAACAAAACTTGAGTAGCTAAATACTTTTACTTGTTGTAAAAGTGTCAAAAATCGGAAAATCACAATTTAAATAAAATCATCAATCATCCAATTTCCACCATTCCTCTCCTCTCTGTCCCTATATCACTGTTAGTCTCTCCCTGCTCTGCTCTAACTGCCTGCTGCAATCCTGATCTCTCCTCCATCCACAGCCGAATGGCCACCTCCTTAACGAACTGCCCCATATAGAGGGGGCAGGGGAGGTACTGACATCATGCACAATCAGTCCTCCTATCCTCTCTTCTCTGTCCCTAAATTACTCTGTTAGTCTCTCCCTGCTCTGTTCTAACTGCCTGCTGTGATCCTGCTCTCTCCTCTATACACAGCTGACTGGCCACCTATGTCGACAAACCGCCTTATATAGAGGGGGAGGTGCTGACATTGCCCCCAATTAACCCTTTCTCTCCTTTCCTCTCCTCTCTGTCCTTAAATCTCTCTGTTAGTCTCTCTCTGCTGTAACTGTCTGCTGCGATCCTGTTCTTTCCTCTACACACAGCCGACTGGCCACCTTTTCAATGAACCTCCTAAACAAACCGCCAAATATAGAAGGTGAGCAGTGTTGCTGACATCAGAGAGAGGCCTGCAGCTGATTGGACGGGCGGTAAGGATTATGGTTAATCCCTTTCTCCCGCCCAGTGATGCTCCATACAGCATGTGTGGCCGCTATTTAGTTTTCTCCTTTTCAATATCCTTAATCAATCGGCGGGAATTTGCTTAGCAGAACAAAATGAATTGACACCAGGATTCGCAGCGAATCTTGAATCACCAGATTTGCTTCGCTCATCTCTTCCTGGAATAAACTGTTAGCAGATGTGGTAGGTAAATGTACAATAATTGAAATTAATTATGCCTGGGATGAGCATGTATCTGCCCGAAGATAATGAGAAAGGACTTACTAAAAGGGCAGACTAGAATGACCAAGTGGACTTTTCTGTAGACAATTTTTTTTCTTTCTAAGTGGGTTGATGGCCGAGCAACTGTTAATAATAATAATATTTATTTGTTAAGTGCCAACAAATTCCGCAGCGAATGTTTTTCTGAAAATAATTTATTTTGCAGACACTCTCGTAAACATTGGGGGTTAAAGTTGTATAAATTGCCCATACATGATCAATGCCACTGGGTGAAAAAAAATTAACTCCTGGGAAAATGATGCAAACATGCTGAGAATATTCTTTCCTGAAAAGATTGTTTGTGGAAAAAAAGATCTTCTTTTCAGACTATAACAGTCTGTCATTGGTCAGCTGAAATGATTTTTGGTAAATGTCACCCAAAGGCCAATTATATTGGTTGAACTATTCCCCTATCATCAATTATAATTTGCATGCGTACCTTCAGGTTGCAACTTTTTTTTGCATTAGTATTTGTAAGCCAAAACCAAGGGTAGTGTCAAAAACAAGAAAAAAGTAAAAGTCTTTTGGTTCATGTCACTCATGGCTTAAGCTTAAAGAAGTATTCTTGCATTTATTTTCTAGGTATTACTCCTGTTTTTCATTACATGCGTATGTCTTTGATACAAGTAAAAGTGCAGCTCTACAGAATCTATCAAGTATATTCAGAATTATGTGATGAAATGATCTTCATCATCTGGTTACAATATATGTAACACTGAAATAGACATGACAGAATATTGGATGTATTTGTGCCAAAGTAATATAGTTCTTGACAACTGGTTTTATGGCAATCATTCTGTGCCAAATACACACTGGGAATGTGAAGGGTTTAATTTCAGCTAATTTGCACTTTCCATATGCTGCATAAGAATAAAACATAAAAAAATAAAAGATTTTAGTGGATTTTTTCATATATATTTTTATGTACTATTTTTATGCAAAAATATGAAGTTAGGGCTGAGTTTATATATATATATATATATATATATATATATATATATATATATATATATGAAGTAACTTTTTTCAACATATAAATTTCTGGACAGCAGAGTCACTGCGAGTGCAAAAAAATGAAAGAAAACAACATCAGGTCTGACCATTAGCATTGTACTTAGCCTTGTTGTCATGGCTGTAGTGGCAACCCATGCTCTGTGCTGCAGCAGCACCCGCTTTTCCTTAGCTGTGTACCCGCCGGAAGCTGGAGCCCACGTGCAGGAGCTCGGTGCCGCCGCCTTATTAGCCCTCCCAGGCACCTCATCTGGCCATGCTCTAGCTTGCTGTGGCTGGCGCATGTGTACCCGACTTCTAGGGCATGTGTGTGCTGGCTCTTGTAGTCTTAAAGGAGCAGTACTTCCCTAATTGGATCCTTGCACCAGCATTTCCCCTATAAATGCTCTACCTGCCTTGACCCCCCTGTTGGAGCTTCTGCGTATGCTAACCTAGCATTGTGGTCGCAGCTTTCCTGCTTGTGACTCCAGGATCCTGTCCATGAGTCTTGGCTGAGATTCATGCTGTCTTCCTGCCTGCTCTCCTGCCTACTTGTCACCAACTGCCCCTGCTAGCAATAAAAGCCAGGGGTAGGGACTTGGGGGTCACCTGACGCCATTGTGGCGGGCTCTGGAGAAGACCAACGGCCTATTAGACTCTTCTCCCTGGTGGGGCTTACGCTATTGCTAGAGGCAGTTCAGTAGATCAACGACTCCAGTCGTTACTCATGTTCTAACTTGGCACTGCTTTAAATAGGTTGTCCAGCAAGCAGAAGATGAAGCCTTCTGCTCCCCGATGCTCTCTTTCTAAGAAAGCCATGAAAGACATGGATGCAGGGCTAAGTTGTAATCATTGCATACCGGAAAAACTACACTTATACACAATGTTAAATTGCAACATTCCATAAAAAGGCTGTTAAGACAAGTAGAAAAACTCAAGACTCACAGGGGAACAAAATGGGCCATCTTTAAAAATCCGTACACTAACAATCAGATAACAGTGCAGTCAACAGAAAGTGGGACATGGATAATAAAGTCATATTACCAGGGGGTTCCTCAGGTTTTTTGCTTGATCCAAAAAATCAAAGGAGTGAGAAAATCATCTGCTTTGATGTCCTTTTAAATGGGGCAAAAATGCAGGAAGAAGTTAAAGCATAACAACATCAGATCTATTTGCAGTCTTCCCAATCAGAATTAAACACCAAGTGGGTATACTCCAAGTGGGGTTTATTGTTATTCTTCCTGTCTGAGAGTCTCCACCGTTTGTGCTGCAAAACCTGCAGATCTGGCCTACATCCCCAGTATTCTTCATGAATTCAATCAAAGAGCTGTGTCAGGTATTTCTGTGTTTCTACTGCCTGTACTGCAGAAACTATCTGGCCTACATTCTCAGCCTTCTCCATAGATTCAATAAAAGAGCTCAGAGATTTTCAGTGTGCTGTATGCTATGAAAGATTACAGACATTCATTCCTTTTCTGGACAAAGAAGTATTCAGACAGCGCTGATTAGTGTCGGACTGGGATACCTGGGGCCCACCAGAGAAAATGATCCTTGGGGCCTACAAAAAAAGAATCGCTAAAAAGCGACATACTGACCCGGCCCTATCCTGGATTCATCTGGATCTGCGACAACTCCCTTGTGAATGACATGTTTTCAGTCGAACTAGAACTCTCAGAATACCCTAAACTTATGAAGCTTTAATGAAGGGTATGCTGGGAGTTGTAGTTTCAGAGAGAACAAACCTTTAATACTCGATTGTTGTGCAGAAGCTTCTGGTGGCCATAATCTGTTACAACCATTAGCCCTCAAGGTCCAGCACTATATCTTTCTACAGTGGCAGCTCATATGTACTACAACCAGGCTCGGACTGGCCCACAGGGGAGCAGGGGAATCCCCCGGTGGGTCCTAGCCCTTAGTGGGCCCCTGAGCAAGAGGTGGGCCTCCCTGTTTAGCAGCTCTAAGATGACATATAATTCCCCAGGATTGCTGCATGTGCCTCTGAATTATGTGCATTTATCTGCAATATGTAAATATGCTGACATATTACTAACAGTGAACTAGCATCACTGGTCACATACACAGCTCTGTGCAAATTTGCTATAGTAATGTGTGCTGGTGCTGGTTATAACTGGTGTATGTAGGGTGGGCCCCTAGAATCAAATTCCCTGGTGGACCCAAGGTACCCCAGTCCGACACTGACTACAACTCCCAGCATATCCTGAGGGATGCAGACTATCAGTAAATTCTGGGAGTTGTAGTGCCTGCAGCTGTTGTAGTTGGAGGGTCTTAGGTACATTGTACACTGGATGCTTTGTGGGAGATCAAAATACATAGTTCTGTGGGAAAGTTACCCCATACACCATACTGTACCTATCAACATACCATTACACTATTGCTGACCATATCCAGTACACAAAGAACAATAAAACCAGTATATAAGAAACAGAAATATTACCACACCGTAATCACAACCATTACAACCACATAGTGACTAATACCACCATACAGTTACTGAAATCCAGTATAGCAAGACCAATAATACCAGTATATAAAAAACAAATATTATTACATCTTCAACACTACCATTACCATCCCCATACCATTACTAAATAACATCCACAGTACAAATACCAGTATCATTCCCATACACTGACCCCCATAGAGGTAGATACCAGCTGTACACAGACTCTGCACACCATAAAATTACATTGCAGTCACATCCAATGACTTACAGGTGACGTCTTCTCTGATCGCAGCCACTTACTTTTCGCTTTCTTTTCCATCTGGCCCGACCATCGTAAAGACTTTTCCAAGACACAATTTGACCCCGCAGAATCTGCCAGACGAACATTTTAGGCCTCTCACTCATACAATATAGGAGTCATCTGTGTCCTCATGTAAAAGTTACTTCCCCTTGTGCCCCATATGATAGACCCGCTCTGTGCATCCATATAGTAGCTAGGTGCCCTGCTGTGCATCCATATAAAAGTTAGACATCTTCTGGGCATCCAGATACTAGTTTGGTTTTCTCAATGTAGGCATCCCTATGTAGGTAGTCCTCCCAGAAGGTAGTATTCTTCTGTAGTTAGGTACTCCTCTCCTGTGCATCAATAGTGTTTAGGCATCATCTCCCCCATCTTAGGTATCCCCATGTAATTCCTCCTTGTAGCCCCCCCCCAATAGATACTATCCCCATGTGGTAGGTATGCCCCTGAAGGTAACTCCCCTGAGAGACCCCCTATTTGTAATTCCCCATGTATTACACATCCCAGTATCAGGTCCCCAGTATATTACATACCCCAGTGTCAGGTCCCCAATATATTACACACCCCAGTATTAGGTCCCCAGTATATTTCACACCCCAGTGTCAGGTCCCCAGTATATTACACACCCCAATGTCAGGTACCCAGTATATTACACACCCCAATATCAGGTCCCTAGTATATTACACACCCCACTCAGAGCAGGCTGTGGTTCAGAGATAGCACTCTACTGACTGTATATACTGGTAGTTTGTGCGAATATGATGCAGCTCCACCCCATATAATCATTTTATTACCCCCTTCATCCTCCTGCCCCTCCATCATCATACTAACCCCCTTCATTCTCCTTCCCTCCATTATCATACTACTACCCCTTGATCCTCCTGCTCCCCCTTCATCATACTACTACTACCTCCTTCATCCTCCTGCACCTCCAAGATCATACTACTACCCCTTCATCATCATACTACTACCCATTCATCCTTCTGCCTCTCCATTATTATAAAACTACACCCTTTATCATAATTCTACTAACCCCTTGATCCTGCCCCTCCATCATATTACTACCCCTCCATCATCCTCCTACCCCATCATACTACTACCCCTTAATCCTCCTGCTCCTCCATCATCAGACTATTATCCACTTCATCCTCCTGCCCCTCCATCATCATCATACTACTACCCCTTATCCTCCTGCTCCATCATCATACTACCTCCTTTATCCTCCTGAACCTCCATCATCATACTACTACCTCCTTCATCCTCCTGAACCTTCATCATCATACTACTACCTCCTTCATCCTCCTGCATCTCCAAGATCATACTACTACCCCTGCATCATCATACTACTATCCATTCATTCTTCTGCCCCTCCATTATCATAATACTATGCCCTTTATCATCATACTACTACCTCCTTCATCCTCCTGCACCTCCAAGATCATATTACTACCCCTGTATCATCATACTTCTACCCATTCATTCTTCTGTCCCTCCATCATCATAATACTACGCCCTTTATCATCATACTACTACCTCTTCATCCTCCTGCTCCTTCATCATCATATTACTACCTCCTTCATCCTCCTGCACCTCCAAGATCATACTACTACCCCTTCATCATCATACTACTACCCATTCATCCTTCTGCCCCTCCATCATCAGAATACTATGCCCTTTGACATCATACTACTAGCCTCTTCATCCTTTTGCCCTTCCATCATCATAGTAGTACCCCTCTCATCCTTTTGCCCCTCATAACCCTACTACTACCTTCTCCATCATTCTCCTGCCCCTCCATCTGTATTTAAAACAAAAAAAGCTATACTTACCTCACCTGTTTGGTTCCTCTAGTTTTCTAGAGAGTCCTCTCCCTGCTCTGCATGATTGACATCACTAACGCCGGAAGGGGGAAGGGCTTCCCAGGACATGGTTTTGCCGGGGCTGTCTCGGCCCACCAGAGAATCCTCCGTTCCTCCAGTGGCCCAGTCCGACACTGGCGATGAGGATTTCTGAATGAGCCCTATCACAAAGTTTCAGACAGCTCTACTGCACAGTCATATGGCCCATAAAGAGGCAGAGTCTCAGCCTCCTGCCTGTTAAAAATGTAAGTGTAGAAAGCATAATAAGGAGGTTGTGCAGCACAGGATAAGGAGACGGGGCATACCTCAGATGGGGAGGAAGAGTGACATTGATACCCCACTTTAGGCATGCCCACTTTTGGTATTTAATCCAGTTACTGTGCAGACTGCAAACAGGTTTTTTTATCATTTACTTTCCTTTAGAATTCTTTTGAGACACAACAACTTTTACACCAACTGAGAAAGAGTTTACCTTAAAGAGGAACAGTTTGGAAACATTTAGATTATGCAGAATAAGAGCAGAGGCAAGAGGTAAGTAAAGAAATGGTAAACAATAAGAAGTTGCAGATTAATTGCCTACAAAAGTTAGCAAAACTCATGAACTTCTGGAAGGCTCGAAGGCTTTGTAGACATGAGCGAAGCAGTTGAGAAATGTTATCGCCAGGTTCGCGAATATTGGGTTTCCATAAATTTCAGGAATTAAATACAAACAAATCTCATTAAGGGTGCCTTCACACCTACCGTATCGCAGCAGAAAATCCGCTGCGGATCCGCAGCAGATTTAACTAAATGAATGAACACAGCATTAAATACGCACTGTCAAATCCACTGTGGATCCGCAGCGGATTTTCTGCTGTGATACGGTAGGTGTGAAGGCACCCTAAAACAGCCAAACTATAGTAGCTACAATAGTGAGACTATTACCGAGTGGCGATTTTTTTCAACAGATGTTGTTGTTAAAGTTTTAAAAATTGAAAAAGACCATTTTAAAAAAAAAAAGTCAATTAGCCAGTCAATCATTCAGTTTCCGCCATGGACAGCAGTGGACATAAGTGGATCAGCAGCATAATATCAGTTTTCTCCCAGGACAGCAGTGGACATTGATGCATCATCAGCAGAAATCTTTCTAATAAAACATTTCACAGGTTACAATCCCCTTTCATGTATCCTTTCACCTACTCTTGTGTGGCAACCTTTGTCTCCCAAGATAGTTTAGGTGCCATCAATTTAAGAGTAATTTTATTTCAATTTCAATTATTTGAATTTTAATTCAATTATAATTTTTATTTTAATTTGATTGTAATTCAATTTAAGTAATTTATTAACATTTCTTTTGAACATCCACTGCATTGGTAAAGCTGCGTAAAATGGTACTAGCAGTGAACCATTGGTGGACCGGTGGTGGATATCATTGGACTCTGGTGGGTCACCGGTGTTAATTGACACTTGCTCCCAGAACAGCAGTAGACATTCAGAGACAATGGTTCTAGAAGGATCCAGAACAGACACCAGGAGGTGGCAGCGGCAGCACTCTGACTCTCTTCGACCCTGAGGGGCTTAGAACAGACACCAGGAGAAAAGAAAGAATGCCATGTTAAGTAAAATTACTGTAATCTGACAGTTGAACTGAATGAGCCATCCAACTGCCAAAAAATGGAGATAAACACCTAGGGGGAGATGTATCAAATTGGTGTAAAGTAGAATTGTCTTAGTTGCCCCTAGCAACCAATTAGATTTCACCTTTCATTTTTCAAAGAATCTGTGAGGAATGAAAAGTGGAATCTGATTGGTTGCTAGGGGCAACTAAGCCAATTCTACTTTACACCAGTTTGATAAATCTCCCCCTAGTAAGTTGGGATACACTTAGACTGGAAAAGCCCACCCACAAAGCACAGATCATGTGATAGAGAAAAGTCCAAATTTGAGAAGGATTTACATTGATTATATTGAATAAAAGAGTGGCAAGAATTCCAACAACCTTGAGTTGGAGAAGATTTTCCCACTAGACATGCATACATATCAACACCGGGTTAGTGATTCGCCAAAGTGCAATATGAAACCCATGCATGCATCTCTTGGGGTCAGTGTTGGACTGGGGTACCTGGGGCCTACCAGAAGAAATGATGCTTGGGGCCCACCAATAAAGAGCCAGTGAGACACAACATGTTGGGGGTGACTCAGGCAGGTGACTGGGGAAGGGAAGCAGCTGGGGGTGACTGGGGCAGCTGGGGGTGGCAGGGTGAGCAGCTGGGCGTGAATGTGGATGGAGGGGTAGCTGGGAGTGACTGGAGCATGGGAACCAGCTGGAGGTGAGAGGAGCTGCTAGCTGGAGGAGCTCCCCAGCTAGAGGTGACTGGGGCTGCTAGGGGTGATGGGAAACAGCTGGGGGTGACAGGGGGACAGCTGGGCTGCTGGAGGTGAAGAGGGGATAGCTGGGATAGCTGGGGTGACTGGGTCTGCTGGGGGTGACAGAGGGATAGCTGGGGTGACTGGGGCAGCTGGGGGTGATAGGGGGATAGCTGGGGTGACTGGGGCTGCTGGGGGGGTGGGGACAGCTGGGGGTGACTGGTGGCAATCTGGGGCTGCTGGGGGTTACTGGGGGATAGCTGGGCTGCTGGGGGGGGAGAGGGGCATAGCTGGGGCTGCTGGAGATGATGGACATAGCTGGGGCTACTGGGGGTGACAGGCATAGCTGGGGCTTATGGGGGTAACAGGGGGGATAGCTGGGGCTGATGGGAGTGACAGGGGGATAGCTGGGGCTGCTGGGGGTGACAGGGGGATAGCTGGGGCTGCTGGGGGTGACAGGGGCATGGCTGGGGCTGCTGGGGGGTGACAGGGGCATGGCTGGGGCTGCTGGGGGGTGACAGGGGCATGGCTGGGGCTGCTGGGGGGTGACAGGGGCATGGCTGGGGCTGCTGGGGGGTGACAGGGGCATGGCTGGGGCTGCTGGGGGGTGACAGGGGCATGGCTGGGGCTGCTGGGGGTGACAGGCATAGCTGGGTCTGCTGGGGATGATGGACATAGCTGGGGCTGCTGGGGGTGACAGGCATAGCTGGGGCTTATGGGGGTAACAGGGGGGATAGCTGGGGCTGATGGGAGTGACAGGGGGATAGCTGGGGCTGATGGGGGTTACAGGGGTATAGCTTGGGCTGCTTGGGGTGGCAGGGGGATAGCTGGGTTGCTGGGGGTGACAGGGGCCTAGCTGGGGCTGCTCGGGGTGGCAGGGGAATAACTGGGCTGCTGGGGGTGACAGGGGCATAGCTGGGGCTGCACACTATACACACTATACCCGTCTGGGGTAGGGTCCGCAGGGAGCGCCAGATTGATGTAAGGTGCCGCCCGTGTGTGTGTGTGTGTGTGTGCGTGCAGGAGGGGGGCGGGGCTCCGAAACCGATGCCGACGCCATTCAGGAGAGGGCCTGAACACTAACCCTGTCATCTGACTGGGTAAGTGAGGGCAGATGACAGCATTAATAGGGGCAGCAATGTAGCACTGTTTAGGGGCCCTGCCGCCCGACAAACTGCGTGCTGCGCTTGTGTGGGGCTGGGGCCTACCGGGGGATCTGGTAGGCCCAGTACGACACTGCTTTGGGTGTTTAAACTGTCTCCAGCTTAAATGAACAGGGAAAAGGGAATACCCCTTATGGGATATGGAAGTGACCTTTCCACCCTCGCTTTTGGTCTCTTCCAAAAATAAGTCACCCTAATGGTGCATTTAAAACACTCAAGAAACTACAACAGCTATTAAAACGTCACACAACAAATACCTTATCAGGAACCATTGTGTGTGCTCTAAGTACCCTTGTGAAGAACAGTTATTGTTCAGTTGCCATGCTTGTCCACAAAAATGGAACAAGAATGGTAAAATTCCTTAGTACAATTAACAGGGTTGAAACTGCACGGCTATAGGGAAATGTCCTTTTTGTGAACCATAGTCACAAGGATGTGTTTGGATAATCCAGTTCTTGGGGCATGAGTTGCAAATATACTTTGGGGAGGCATTAAGCAGGTGTAGATAATAGATGCTTTATTGGAAATGTTTTGGCATGGGAACTAAATTTAACCCCTTAAGGACAGAGCCCAAAATGGCCTTAAGGACCGCACCAATTTTCAGTTTTGCGTTTTTTTCCTCCTCGCCTTCAGAGAGCTATAGCTCTTTTATCCAGCTACAGGGCCATGTGAGGTCTTGTTTTTTTCAGGAACAGGTGTACTTTGTAATGATGCACTTTATTCCAGCATGAAATGAATGATGGAACCCCCAAAATATCATTAATGGGGTGAACTTGGGACAAAAAAAATGCAATTCTGCAAAGTTTGGGGGGGGGGGGGTTCCGTGTTTACATAATGCACTTAGTAAAACTGACATTTTATCTTTATTCTATAGGTCGGTCTAAATACAGCGATATGCATGTTTAGCTTTCAAATGTTTTACTGTTGATACTAACAGGACAACTGTTTTTTTTTTTGCAAATAGGTATATTGTGACTCTTATAGCGCTTTTATTTTTTTACCTATGGGGCTGTATGGGGCATTATTTTGTGCGCCATGATTTCTAGTTTTTATTATTATCCCAACTGTGTAGATTGGACGTATTGATAACTGTTTATTAATTTTTTAACACATAAAATGTAATTAAAAAATCAGCAATACTGGTGGTTTTTACTGCTTTTTATTCATGCCGTTCATCAAGCGGGAATAATATTGTTTTATTTTAATAGATCGTTCAATTACGCACGTTACGGTTTATTATATGTTTATTTATTTTATTATTTTTATGTGTGTTATTTATAAAATGGGAAGGGGGGTGATTTAGACTTTTAACTGGGGAAGGGTTTTTGAGGCATTTTTTAAAACATTTATTTTTCACACTTTTTTAGTCACCCTATGGGACTTTTACATTCATATATTAGATTTCATACACTGATCACTGCTATGCCATAGCATAGCAGGGATCCGTGTAATCTGCAATCTTCTGATAGAGCCTGCCTGTGGCCTGTGGCAGACTCTGTCAAAAGATCAGACTGCACGGAGGTAAGCAGTATACCTCCGGCAATCAGGCCATGTGACCGTGTCTGCGGGGGTCCCAATCGGTAGGTGAAAGGAGATGCTCCTGTCACTTACACCTAAACGCCGCAGCGTCTAAGGGGTTAATGGGGGGCTGCCGCACAAACACAGCAGCCCACCATTGATATCGAATCCTATTATAGTCTATAGGAGAAAAATCCTTGGGACCTGGAAATCAAGATTCGAAGAATCGGAGGTCACCAAGTCCAAGGCATCTTTAAAAAGTGATGTAAACACCTCTGGAATGCATCTGGGAGAGCAGGGAAGCACTATTACAGGGCACGGTATTACCGGCAATTAGCAATTGCCTACAATAATGCCAATCCCTGTAAGAGTTAATATTTAATTAACAAAACAAAGTTTTGTTCTAAAAAAGTTATTTTCGTTGTTCAATAGCTTAATTAAAATGAATCCATGCTTTTACAATTAAATATACTGTTAATAAAAAAATATATAAATAAATGTATATTTATTTACAGTATATTTAATTGCAAAAGTATGTATTCGTTTTAATTAAGCTATTGAACAACGAAAATAACTTTATTAGAACGAAAATGTGTTTTAATAATTAAATATTAACTACTACAGGAAGCTGTATTGTTGCCAGTAATACAGATCAATGTACTAATTAATACTTTACTTTAATTAAAACAGCAAATGTTTCTTCTAATGATGCTATTTTTTTTATCACAGTAGCAACATTAGAAGAAACATTTTGATTTATATGTCCACTCAGCTGATTGGCTGAGCGGACATATAAATAGCCAGTCCCGTCACACTGTAGACTGCACTGCTACGTTGTTTACATATTTATTTATATATTGTTTTATTAACAGTATATTTAATTGCAAAAGCATGGATTTGTTTTAATTAAGCTACTGAACAACAAAAATAACTTTTTTAGAACGAAATTTTGTTTTATCAATTAAATATTAACTATTACAAGGATCGGCATTATTGCCGGCAATTGCTAATTGCCGCTAATACCGATCCCTGTAATACTGCTTTCCCAGGGAGCATAACTTTTATTAAAACAGCTAAATAATTGTTTAGCTGTGTTAGTAAAGTTAATTTAGATTTGAATATTCGATCACACATTCAATCAAACTCGAATCTTTCGAATAGTGCAGTATTCGATCGAATAGCTATTCGATCGAATACTATTCGCTCATCTCTAGTAAGGAATCCTTATTGGTTAATGAATATCCTTAAAATACATTAGAGATCCCATGGCCTATCAAATAGAGGAAAGTTTTTTGAAATGACAGTGACCATGTAAAGATGTAAAGCTTGGTTCAGATTGGTTGTTTTAATCACTAGCGGCCATATAATAAATCTGACCAACCTGAGGGCAAAACTAGAGAACATTGTCACAAGGGCACAAACACAGAAGCTAATCTCAAAGAGGATTATTGCCCCTGAACATGTAAAACAAGAAAAAAAGAAAGTATTTTTAAGGCTATGTTCACACATTTTTTCTTGAAAACAGTTCTAAACAATTACAATTGCTTTACCAGTAAAACATAGAAGCTAATATTGACTTTGATATTTGCATCCTGGTTAAGCAATCATGAAAGAGTGGGAAGCTCAGAACAACATAGAGTAAACTAACCTTAAACACGCACACAAAGCAGCTTTTTTCATCCATTGATTTTGCTTGCAGCTTATAAAGCAAATGGTCTCAGAGGTACGTATCAATGATCAAAGTACTCCATGATCTTGTTTTTAAAAACATTCTCTGCTCTTTTGTAGTTGTTCAATGATTTTGAACCAACTTTAAAGGTGTCTTCTTTGATTTTGTTGCTTTAGTTCCATTAAAAATAAGTCTTGCAGTTTTTTTCTGTTTGGGAATGGATAACATAGGACAATGATAAGAAAAAGAATAATACAATACACTTACATCAAAAAAGTATAAGAATAACACTATTTATATAACTTCAAACAAACATTCTGATGCTTGAAGGTTTAGTAATATACAGTACATGGTGGTTTTAATGATCCTAGAAATTCAGTAAAGGCTATAAATAGATCTGAGGGGAAATAATCATTATTTACTCAACCTTAAAGGGAAGATTTATCTATAAACATCTTTTGTACTTGGCAATCAGATATTAAGGCCCTATTCCGTGGAATGATTATCGTCCGTATTCGGCTGATATCGGCTGTTACGGCCAATAATGGTCCCTTGGAATAGAAGGCAACGATCAGCCAACATGAACGATCACTACAGTCATTTGTTTTTCAACATGTTGAAAAACAAACGACTCATACAGCAACGATATGCTGCCGTCGCCCTGTGGAACAGTGGTGGCAGCAGACCACTGCTGTATGCTATGGGCTGCCAGGACGATCTAGCGATCACCCATGGACACAGGAGAATCACCATAGCATCATAACATTATGTCAGCATTATGTCAGGCTCCTGAATGTTCTGCTTAAAAATGCATTCACAAGTACCGAATCTGCAGCAAATGTCAACGTAACTAAATGACTGAACATAAAATCACGCTTGTATATGTGAATGGACCCTATAAGAGTTATTCGGAAGGTAATAAGGGTCTTACTTATTCAGATCTCTGGTCTTTCACCACTAACCTTTGTCCGTCTTGAAAAATACTTCTAAGACAAGAGGGGTCAGGTATATGTTGTGGCTGATGTTCAATAACTGCCTGATGTTACTGATATGGCAGAAACATTGGACAGCTACTGGACACTGCATGTGGGCTCACAACATGAAGAACAAATCCATGACTTGCTAATACTACAGTATCTGCTTAGTGAGGGGTACTGGGAAAAAAAGAGACTACAGAGAGTTACTAAGGGACTGCTTCAGAATAGACTACATATTCCTGGAATTTCAATTTCACCATGGAGTTTAATTCCCTTGTTGTATGCATTGAATCTTCCTCAATAAAACCTTTGACACTAAAAAGTCACTTTCAATAAAACCTTTGACACTAAAGTCACTTTAATTATAACTTTCAAAATCTAAATGAATAGTATATTTAATATAATTATATATAATTTACATTTATTTATTTATTTTAGTTATCATGGCACTTCCTTTGTTCTGACTTTTTTTCTCTCTCAAAGAGCCAGAAAACAGGAAGTCCTGTGTATCCCAGGCCATCTGAGAGCTCACAGAGAGAAGGCATTCATGTGACTGATGGACACATTGAGTTGTGTCACTCTGTACTGGCCGGACTTCTTGTGTTTAGTCTGTTTTCTTCAACCAGCACAAGTCAGAAAATCTGCCTTCAGGAGACTGGACCTGTATTTCTAGTAAGTTCTGCTTTGTTTTACAGCATGATAACAGAAAAACAATGTATATTGCAAACTTGTTTTATATGACATGTACTGTTGATTTAGATTTTGAAAGTTCTAATGACAGGAAACTTTAAATGCTTTACACAGCTTATATGTAACACTGTATGTTCCTCTTCATGTGCCTTTCCTAGGAGCACCATTGTAAAAAAAAAAAAACACACCAGTGGTCCATGGTTATCTTAAGTGCCAAAAGATACACACAAAGTACAAGTAGGTGCATATTATAGAAACAGAGAAATATAGAAGAAAAACACTACTTGGTCCATTTAGTCTGCCCTTTTAGTATTTCCCTTCTTATTATAGATATGTGTTTATCCCAGGCACGTTTAAATTTAGTTATTGTGGATTTACCCACCACATCTGATGGAAGTTTGTTACAAGTATCTAATACCCTTTCAGTAAAGTAATATTTTCTCACATTGCTTCTAATCTTTTCCCCAACTAATCTCATATTGTGTCCCCTTGTTTTTGAGTTCAGTTTTTTATTAAAAACACTTCCTTCTTGAACCTTATTTAGTCCTTTAACCCCATGATGACCCATGACCTAAGCTTACGTCATGGCACTGCTAAGGAGGTTCAGAAAGGAGTCACACTGTGACCCTGCTCTGAATTGCGCCATTTCCAACTGCTTTTAGGAGCTGGGGACCATGGCTATTAGCTGGCGCAGGTCAATCAATGCACTTGGCTAATTAGCCATTTAAAGTCTTTTAAAAGCCCATACCTAGTGGTCTAGTGAGCTGATCACCCCCCTCCTGCTCAGTGTGAACACGGAGGGGCAATCTGTCCTTCTGGCTGAGTTGAAACTAAGCACCGCTATGACGCTGATCCCGGCATGGCAATCATTTACTGTAGGCTCCTGCAGCCTATAGTAATGAAGTGCAGATAACATAGATCAATTCAGTACATAAGAACAATCAATGTATTGTATATAGAAGTTTCCTAGGGGGACTTAAAAAAATGTTTGTTCATGAATAAAAAATCCCATCACATAATAAAAGTTTAAATCACAATAAATAAATTAAAAAAAAAAACAAAAACATTTTTGCTATCGCCACAAATTGCCTACCGGCCCCATTTCACAAAGTCTCTCTATATGGAGACCTTTCTGCAGTAACCTTGCAACTTCGTAGAGCTCTTCTGCCTGTCACCACTGCGTTAAGGAATAACAAGATCTCCTACAGATGGGGCTTCCCCGTCAAAATTCTGATCAGACATGGCAACACCTTACATGTCATCACAACCCTAAAAAAGATGGCCAAAATCTTCTCTGCAAGTAGGATCTCCTAATGCCTTTATCTAAGAAAACCACTGTATCTCCTCCAACAAGAATGAGCCAAGAGCCAAGGTCGGGGTATGGACTCCATATCCCTACCCTATGTTTGGTATAAGTTATATGATACCAACACTCCTGTTCTTTGCTGTGGCACTCATATTAGTGCCTTGATTTGTTTATTGTTTGTGCAATTCACTGTTCATGGTTAGGGCTAGAGATAAGTGAACTTTTCAAGAGTTCGTTCCGACCGGACTTCCGGATTATTTTGAAAAGTTCGGTTCGACCGAATTTCGGATTTCTTCGGATTTCATAGTTTAAAGCATCTATATGATACGGGGGTAGTGTATTTGGTTGAATTTAGGGCTCTACATGTCAGTAACATCATTATCTTTTCAATATCTCAAAAGTCAAATTTTTTTTTAGACTTCAATATTCACCATTACAGGGTCTATGCAGGAAATTCACCATTACAGGGTTTATGCAGGAAAAAGGGTCCAACTATAATACTTGTATATCTGTATAGCACTTTTTTTTAGAGTTTTATTCTACACACATGCACAAGGTATATATTTGTGCCTCAGGAAAACACCTATAGTACCAAAAGAGAAACAAGCTAAACACCATAATAGCGCACACCACCAAAATGAAGTATAATCAAATTTTATTTGTACATGATTCCAAAGACAAACAAAACAGAAGCACCAAAGCAAACATGATTAAAAACAATTAAAAAACCATATAGGTATATGAACAATCCAAAAGTGAGAGGATATGATAGTCCTCCCACTACATCAGGACATCAACCTGCAGTACGCGGTGCAGGCTGAGGGGGTACGCAGGAGCCGGGCTGGGAGAAGTGTGGGAGCTGGTGCAGAGCGCGGCAGTGAAGGAGCTGAAGGCGCACATGTCTGTGCACTGTGCCTGAGCTCATGTGTCTGCTGCAGCAGAGCGGGGCTGGTGGTGGTCGCGAAGGAGGAGGAGGCTGTGTGGTGCAGTGCCCTGTCTGCAGCAGCTTCCTGTGAGCTCCGGCCACCGTGCAGTACATGTACTGCGGGCTCTGTGTGTGGGGGAGCCCAGGAGACATTGCCGCCTGCAAAAGCATCCAGCCGACATGTGTCTCCACTGGAAGAGGTGGCTGATTGTGGACTTGGTGGAGCTGCTGGAGGCCAGGGAACCACACTTCTGATGTAGGTAGTGTGATTTGGGGTGTTGCTGAATGACTGGGGCCCACTGATAGAGGATTTACTTGCCCCCGGCCGATCCCCAGTATGTCCGACAAGCCCCACCCCTAATGATAAGCCCCACCCCCTGCATCGCCCGCAGGTTGTATGTTAACTCTCACTGCAAGTTAGAGATCACCCAGCTATCCAATGTATTGTAGAAGTGAGGTCACCCACCATATTGTATGACTGAGGTCACCCAGCTATCCAGCATCTTATACTAAGTATTATGTGGTCACCCAGCTTTCCCAGTGTCCTGTTCTCAGTATAATGGGGGTTACCCAGCTTTCCCAGTGTCCTGTTCTCAGTATAATGGGGGTCACCCAGCTTTCCCAGTGTCCTGTTCTCAGTATAATGGGGGTCACCCAGCTTTCCCAGTGTCCTGTTCTCAGTATAATGTGGTCACCCAGCTTTCCCAGTGTCCTTTTCTCAGTATAATGGGGGTCACCCAGCTTTCCCAGTGTCCTTTTCTCAGTATAATGGGGGTCACCCAGCTTTCCCAGTGTCCTTTTCTCAGTATAATGGGGGTCACCCAGCTTTACCAGTGTCCTTTTCTCAGTATAATGTGGTCACCCAGCTTTCCCAGTGTCCTGTTCTCAGTATAATGTGGTCACCCAGCTTTCCCAGTGTCCTGTTCTCAGTATAATGTGGTCACATTATAATGGTGTGAAACAACTCCCAGCATTCCCACATAGATGGAAGTTTTTCACCACCTGGAGAGTCCCAGGAAAGGGGATGCACTAACATTTACACTTGTGCATTTTTGTTGCGTTTCGTCTTGATTCTAAATGGGAGACAAGAGAGTTCCTCAAGCAAGACATAAAAAAAACACATGTTAAGGGTGCGTTCACACGTACAGGATCTGCAGCAGATTTGATGGCGCAGATTTGAAGAAACGATAAATTGACGTCACCTGTGAGTCACTGGATGTAACTGTACCCTGATTACTATACTGTCACTGTGTGGGGGTAATGCTGTACTCTATACGGTAGTTTTTTTTAGTAGCAGTACTGGTGGTATTGATCAGTCATTAAGATGGGGTAGTGTGTTCAGGATGTGGTGGTATTTTTCCCTTGTGAAGTGTTAATATTGGCGATAATATTTTGTCTCTATGGGGTGGTAATATGCAGTCATTATGTAGTGGTATTAGGTTTTTGTATGATGTTGATCTTAGTATAGGGGGGGCGCTATTTCAGTTTTCGCCTCAGGCAGCAGAAAAGCTAGAATCGGCCCTGACTACATCTATTGTTCATGTCCTAACTTCCCAATATCCCAATTGATTGTTTGTATAAGGCCTGTTGCTTCAGTATACACATACCTCCTATTGAACACTACACCACCAGTGAGGTTGTTATTGAAATTGTATCTTGAATGTATTGTAAGTTGTATTTCTGTATACATTGTTGTAAAATCAATTTAAAAAAAACTATTAAAACGAAAATTGCTTTATTGTGACTCATATAACATTTAATTTTTTTTACCTACAAGCTGTTTGAGATGTCATTTTTTTTGTGCCATGAGCTCTAGTTTTTATTAGCATAATCCTTGTGTAGAATGGATGTTTTGTCATTATTATTTTTTTTCCTGCTATATAATTTACCAAAAAAATCAGCAATTGGGGCACTATTTTGCCTTTTCCATTTATGCCCTTCACCAAGCTGAAACAGAATAGAATAATAGAATAGGTTTCTACAATAATAGAAATACTATAAAACAGAATTACTCACGCTACAATATATAATATGTGTATCATGTTTAATATGTGATTTTAACTTTTATTGGGGAGGGGTTTGAGCATATTTACAATATATTTTTTATTTTTTACACTTTTTAATTCTCCCTAAGGGATTATTACATACAATCATTGGATTTCATATTGCATAGCATTGATCAGTGTTATCGCCACTCTTCGCAAAGAGCCTACCTTTGGCAGACTATTAGAAGAGCCCTGATCAGACCACACTGAGGTAAGGAGAACTTCTCAGGTGGTGAGAGAAAATTGTTGAAACCCCCGCAATCCCACTGCGGGTGTCCCAATCATTAAGTGAGAGTGGCTGCTCTTGTCACTTAGACTTAAACGCTGCAGTTGTGCCACGATCACAGCATTTAGGGGTTAATGACAGGCTGCAGCATGATCGCTGCTGCCTGTCATTAACAGCCAGGTCTAGGGGTTAACACTCATTTAATCTGCTTGTAGCAAGTGCAAAATTACCTTTCTGGTTGGTGGACAGTGAAAGTGTGGCAATGTCAAGAAAATATTTATTGTTTTGCATAATTGACATATTATTATACAAATGATTCAGATTTGAATCAACAATAATTTTTGGGGCATTTAATTAATAATGATGATTCAACTAAATATGATTTACAACAATAAAGATCGGTGATATGTTTCATCAGCCAGAAAGATTGTTAATTAGAGATGAGCAAACCTCGAGCATGCTAGAGTCCATCCGAACCCAAACTTTCGCCATTTGATTAGCGGTGGCTGCTGAAGTTGGATAAAGCCCTAAGGCTATGTGGAAAACATGGATATAGTCATTGGCTGTATCCATGTTTTCCAGACAACCTTAGAGCTTTATCCAAGTTCAGCAGCCACCGCTAATCAAATGCCGAACGATCGGGTTTGGATGGACTCGAGCATGCTCAAGGTTCGCTCATCTCTAATTGTTAACCCTTAGAGGACCGGGCCAATTAAAATTTTTGCGTTTTGTTTTTTCCTCCTTGTGCTTTAAAGGCCATAGCAGTTGCATTTTTTCACCTAGTACTTTGCAATGAAAGGCTGAATTTTTCATAAAGTACACTGCAAAAGCAGAAAAAAATTAAATGTGTGGTGAAATTGAAAAATAAAACGCATTTTTTTTTATTTGGAGGGTTTTTGTTTTTACGCTGTTTGCCCTGGGCCTTAAAATCGCTTTATTACCATGCTTATAGTGCTTTTATCCTTTGGTCTATGGGGCTGTGTGAGGTGTCATTTTTGCACAATGATGTGTACTTTCTATCGGTACCTTGATTGCGCATATGCAACTTTTTGATCGCTTTTTATTAAAATTTTTCTGGATTTGATGCGACCAAAAATGCGTAATTTTGCACTTTGGGATTTTTTTGCGCTTATGCCGTTTACCGTGCGAGATCAGGAATGTGATAAATGAGTATTTTGGGCGATTACGCATGCGGTGATACAAAACATGGTAGTTTGTTTATTTTTATTTATAACATGGGAAAAGGGGGGTGATTCAAACTTTTATTAGGGAAGGGGGCCTTTTATTAATTATAACGCTTTATTTATTTATTTTTTTTATACTTCCCCCACTAGACACCAGGGAATAGGCTGCAAGAAGTATTCAGAAGTATTCAGATGCAGCTGGCAACTTTAACAGCTGCATCTGAATACTTAATTAGCAGGCACGGCGATCGGACCGTGCCTGCTAACAGCCGCGGTCCCAGGCTACAAGCGGCACCCGGGACTGCGGCGCTCTGATGTCCCCTAGGCGACCCAGGATGTACGGGTACGCCCAGGGTCGTCTAGGGGTTAGAGGGGTTGTCCAGCCAGGAACCTTTTTTGTGCCATACCCAGGGAGAGGGTGAGTGAATAAATAACATCCACTTACCTCCCTTGCTCCTGCGCTGCTGCCCATTCTCCTCTGCTCCAGTTCTCATTGTGCGGCCACTTCCGGGTTCATGGACGTGACGGAGCAGGCCTGCTCAGCCATTCAGCAGCTGTAGCGGTGTCTTGCCTCTGCCACAATGGATGAGCAGGCTTGCTCCATCACGTCCCTGAACCTGGAAGTAGCCACACAATTAGGACCGGAGCAGAGGAGTGGGGTCAGCAGCACAGGAGCCAAAGAGGTAAGTGGATGTCATTCTTTTCACACACCCACTATTTGGGCATAGCACAAAAAAAGGGGTGCTGGACAGAAAACCCCTTTAACGCACATCGCTTGGAAAATATAGGTAGGACAGGATCAAATCAAATATCAGTGACTTTGCTGTTACTTTATTAGTACAGCTGATGTATTTCTATGTAGCACAAGCAAGCTGATAATAAAAAGTGGAGAAAAAAAAAATGTATAGATGTATTGCTGCTAGCTCTTTAATCATTCAATAAATTACTAATGGATCATTGGTACTTTTAAATGCATTATATAAATCATTTGCTGTAGGCTTATAAACATTCCTATATAAAGTGCTGATATATTAGTTTATTTGAACTAGAATGGTAAATTTAGGATAAAAAATTTTGCTATACCTTTATAAACTATGAAAAGTGTATGGCTGCACCTGTAATCCAAGGCGTGGAAATGCATTTGGTATATTAGAACTTTGGTTCTACAACAATACAACAAAACAATGTCTATAGAGCATAGATAAATTTAGCCTTTCAATTACTATTGTGGTTGGCTGAAACTATGCACCTGTGTAGCCAACTGGCCATTATTCCTGGCCAAGATATGAATTTACAGGAGTTTCTGTTTGGATTTGCCATGTGAAAGAGAGGAATCTGTTTGTTCAAGACACCATTGTGATTTGATTGTTAGCTTAGTACTAGTGAATATAATTCAATACAATGCAATTTATATCCAAACAATAAAAACATAAACTTGTATGTTGTAGCATGATTTGTAGCAAAATCAAATGACACTTAGCATTGATTATCTTATCATACACTCAAATATATGTGCTCTCATGTTACTTTCACCCAATATATGTACTAGAGAAGATATACAGTTAAATTGGCCGTCCCAACTGAAATAATATACATTCATTTAGCAAACTTGCCTCCTTCTCCTGATATGCTACTTATCCCCTCAATTGTTGATAGCTTGTTGTCTGGGTTACTGACCACCACTCAGCTCTAAAAGTAGTGGTCTGGCTGGTGTGTATATAGCTATAGCATACATTTCATATAGTATAAATTTAGCTAGAGCAGCACAACTTGTTGTAGGAGGGTGCCCGCAGGTGGTCTTGACCAAGACTTCCACAATATATAAAAAGGATCGCCCACAGCACTCCAGATAAGTTGAAAATTCACAAATATTTTATTCCATGATGGTGCAGCACAGCATACAAGTCAAAAAGTGCGACGTTTCGACGACCTACCGTCGTCTTTTTCAAGCATGACTAACAGAAAACAACAGACCTCTTTATACATGTGTGTTAATTAGTGTGGGGATGTGATTGGTGCACAGGTATTGGATTGATCAGAGTTTGACAAGCAAACACAATGTGAATACATTCTCAGTGTGTAATACAAAAGTGAGAAAATTAGTGGATAATAAAGAATCAAGCTTAAGCCAGACGGCGGATTACATAATCACAAAATTATAAACATAAATGCAAAAAAATTTTTTTATACATAACATCACACTGTGATCCGGCTCACCACTCTGGTTGTTTGAAATTCAGGAACCTCAGGCAGACAGACGCAGGTGCACTAAAGTGGAATGCTTTGTCAGTGCATCTACTGCGTGTAGCAACGTTTCCTTGAGCACTGTTCACATACTGGTGTGGTCTCCGGTACTAGGAACAATTCTGTTGAGAGATCGCTTCACCCCGGGTCTGAACTTTCTGGCCCGGTACTGCTGCCTCCCATGTCTTTTCTCGGATTCCAAAGTTTATTAAAAAGTCACCAGTTTTTAGTGATCCCATACGTGTGTCTGGTAGCGTATGTTCCGATACTTAAGGAGCCCTTATCTGGATATCGCATCACCCCGAAGTATTCGGTACCGCGTCATCCTGGGTTCCTATGGCCACTCCAGGCCTTTTCTCAGACTAACGCTCCAAAAAAAACACACCGGGTAAAACGCTCCTTGTGAACACACACAGATGAAAGATATAAGAAAAAAAGTTGCCTGGGTTCCAAAAGCTGTCTTTGCAGGTGGTGAGTCTTCACACTGTGTTATTGATGTAATCTAAAAAGATAGAAGAAATTCATTGTTAAATGATAAAGTGAATCAAGATCCATTATTTACAATATTTACAATAATTACCGCGGGGTTTGTCAGTAAAAGATAGCGGAATAGATGAATTACATCCCATCACCTCAGTTGGTGTTTAGTTGTTTTATATTCAACATTCAAGCCATGTGTACCTAATGCCTCTGTTTTGAAGATCCACTGTAATTCTCTTTTTTTCAATGCCAGTTGTCGGTCACCTCCTCGTGGAGATGAGAACACTCTATCCACCACCATACATCTGAGGTCACTCTCCTTGTGGTTCATCTCCGTGAAATGTTTTGCAACAGGTAAGTCAATTTTTTTCTTTCGGATACTGTACCGATGTTGGTTAAGACGTGTTTTAAAATCCCAAGTGGTCTCCCCTACATAGATCTTATTACAGGGGCACCATAGGACATACACAACATAATCTGAATTGCATGTGAGATAGTGTTTGATCTTGTATTCTTTTTTAGTTGCAGGATGTATGAAGGAGGTACCTTTGGACATGTACCTACAGTTCACACAGCCCAAACATGGATAGGATCCAAGTTTGCGCGTTGTGAGGTAAGTTTGAGTGTCTTGTTTGTTATCACGTATCTCAGTTTTAACTATTTTATCCCTTAGGTTATATCCTCTTCTGTATGAAAACAGGGGGGGGGTTTGGAGTTCTGGGATGTTGGGAAAATTGCGTTTGACTATGGGCCAATATTTGTTGATCATTTGTCCAATCTTAGGTGAAAGATGTGTGTATGTAGATATGAATGGAATACGTGTTGTAGCATTCCTTTTACCTTCACTTCTAAGTAGTGTCTCTCTACTCATCTCTTTTACCTGTTCTTTACATTCATTTAATAAACCAACAGGGTAGCCCCTGTTGATAAATTGTTTACTCATATGTTCGAGTGTCACATCAAGATTATCGGTTTTTTCTATGATCCTTCTAGCCCTTATCATTTGGCTTTTAGGGAGGGATCTCACCATTTTTTTAGGATGACAGCTATTGTACAACAGTACGTTGTTGCAATCCGTGGGTTTTACATATATATTGGGAACAAGCCTGTTACCCTCCACTGTCACTTCCACGTCCAGAAAATTCATTTTGGTGTCATCATAAGAGTATGTGAATTTGATGGTTTCATCCATTTCATTAAGATGTTTGACAAAGGCTTCCAAAGCCACAAACCCAAGGAGAGAGACTTCATTATGAGACTGTTAGAACTTAATTTGACTAACAATTATTTCTGCTTTGACAAAAAAAAATCTTTCTTCAGAAAAGGGGCGTGGCTATGGGGGCTAATGTAGCCCCCACCTTTGCAAACATTGTAATGTCACATTTAGAGGAAAGTAAAGTCTATGGAACCAGCCATTTTCAGCATGTACTGACTTGGAAACGTTTCATAGACGATATTTTCGTTATCTGGACCGGTGGACATGTGGCTTTGGAAGCCTTTGTCAAACATCTTAATGAAATGGATGAAACCCATCAAATTCACATACTCTTATGATGACACCAAAATGAATTTTCTGGACGTGGAAGTGACAGTGGAGGGTAACAGGCTTGTTCCCAATATATATGTAAAACCCACGGATTGCAACAACGTACTGTTGTACAATAGCTGTCATCCTAAAAAAATGGTGAGATCCCTCCCTAAAAGCCAAATGATAAGGGCTAGAAGGATCATAGAAAAAAACGATAATCTTGATGTGACACTCGAACATATGAGTAAACAATTTATCAACAGGGGCTACCCTGTTGGTTTATTAAATGAATGTAAAGAACAGGTAAAAGAGATGAGTAGAGAGACACTACTTAGAAGTGAAGGTAAAAGGAATGCTACAACACGTATTCCATTCATATCTACATACACACATCTTTCACCTAAGATTGGACAAATGATCAACAAATATTGGCCCATAGTCAAACGCAATTTTCCCAACATCCCAGAACTCCAAACCCCCCCCCTGTTTTCATACAGAAGAGGATATAACCTAAGGGATAAAATAGTTAAAACTGAGATACGTGATAACAAACAAGACACTCAAACTTACCTCACAACGCGAAAACTTGGATAGGATCCAAGTTTGGGCTGTGTGAACTGTAGGTACATGTCCAAAGGTACCTCCTTCATACATCCTGCAACTAAAAAAGAATACAAGATCAAACACTATCTCACATGCAATTCAGATTATGTTGTGTATGTCCTATGGTGCCCCTGTAATAAGATCTATGTAGGGGAGACCACTTGGGATTTTAAAACACGTCTTAACCAACATCGGTACAGTATCCGAAAGAAAAAAATTGACTTACCTGTTGCAAAACATTTCACGGAGATGAACCACAAGGAGAGTGACCTCAGATGTATGGTGGTGGATAGAGTGTTCTCATCTCCACGAGGAGGTGACCGACAACTGGCATTGAAAAAAAGAGAATTACAGTGGATCTTCAAAACAGAGGCATTAGGTACACATGGCTTGAATGTTGAATATAAAACAACTAAACACCAACTGAGGTGATGGGATGTAATTCATCTATTCCGCTATCTTTTACTGACAAACCCCGCGGTAATTATTGTAAATATTGTAAATAATGGATCTTGATTCACTTTATCATTTAACAATGAATTTCTTCTATCTTTTTAGATTACATCAATAACACAGTGTGAAGACTCACCACCTGCAAAGACAGCTTTTGGAACCCAGGCAACGTTTTTTCTTATATCTTTCATCTGTGTGTGTTCACAAGGAGCGTTTTACCCGGTGTGTTTTTTTTGGAGCGTTAGTCTGAGAAAAGGCCTGGAGTGGCCATAGGAACCCAGGATGACGCGGTACCGAATACTTCGGGGTGATGCGATATCCAGATAAGGGCTCCTTAAGTATCGGAACATACGCTACCAGACACACGTATGGGATCACTAAAAACTGGTGACTTTTTAATAAACTTTGGAATCCGAGAAAAGACATGGGAGGCAGCGGTACCGGGCCAGAAAGTTCAGACCCGGGGTGAAGCGATCTCTCAACAGAATTGTTCCTAGTACCGGAGACCACACCAGTATGTGAACAGTGCTCAAGGAAACGTTGCTACACGCAGTAGATGCACTGACAAAGCATTCCACTTTAGTGCACCTGCGTCTGTCTGCCTGAGGTTCCTGAATTTCAAACAACCAGAGTGGTGAGCCGGATCACAGTGTGATGTTATGTATAAAAAAATTTTTTTGCATTTATGTTTATAATTTTGTGATTATGTAATCCGCCGTCTGGCTTAAGCTTGATTCTTTATTATCCACTAATTTTCTCACTTTTGTTTTACACACTGAGAATGTATTCACATTGTGTTTGCTTGTCAAACTCTGATCAATCCAATACCTGTGCACCAATCACATCCCCACACTAATTAACACACATGTATAAAGAGGTCTGTTGTTTTCTGTTAGTCATGCTTGAAAAAGACGACGGTAGGTCGTCGAAACGTCGCACTTTTTGACTTGTATGCTGTGCTGCACCATCATGGAATAAAATATTTGTGAATTTTCAACTTATCTGGAGTGCTGTGGGCGATCCTTTTTATACATTTCATATATATATAGCTTGTTGTCTGGGTTACTGACCACCACTCAGCTCTAAAAGTAGTGGTCTGGCTGGTGTGTATATAGCTATAGCATACATTTCATATATATATATATATTACATATACACAGTGGTACCTTGGTTTAAGAGTAACTTGGTTTAAGAGCATTTTGGTTTAAGAGCTCACAGTTTTCCAAAATTGTGACTTGGTTTAAGAGCATCGCTTTGGTTTAAGAGCTCCCTGTACTGGGTGGGAGCGTGAGTTAGGGAGGGGCATGGTCTGTATAGCAGGGTCTACAGCGCTGTACTCTGACCCAGGAAGTATCCCTCACCTTCCAAATAATAGCAGATCCACTTCAGGCTGGGGCTTGCATCCGGGGACAGGACTGTGTAGGTAATCTCTTCATAGCTGTAACCCCTGTCTCCTCGGACAGAGAGTGCTGCTATACTGTGCCCACATATTCCCATGCTGAACAAACACCCCTTCCCCATTGCTGTCATGTGACCTCTGACAGCTTTCCTGCTTCTCTATTCTAGCCCGTTGTACTACGCTACTGCATTATGGGGATCTGCAGTTCCACCCTGTATCTACAAACTGCTGCTGTGTTATCAGGGTTATGCAGTTACTATACATTATACATCACATGCTGATTGTTATACTGTACAGTAACTTATAATGTCACATATTATGCTGTTTCTGAATGTTTGTTTCATCTGTTTTACATGTTATTCAGAATAATAAATCATTATTTTTGGGGTGTGGAACCAATTATCTGCATTTCAATGATTTCTTATAGGAAAATGTGCTTTGGTTTAAGAGTGGATTTGGATTACAAGCACAGTCCCAGAACCAATTATGCTCGTAATCCAAGGCACCACTGTATATATATAATTATACAGTATAATCACACTGGGGGAGATTTATCAAACATGGTGTAAAGTGAAACTGGCTTAGTTGCTTATTTTTCAAAGAGTCTGTGAGAAATGAAAGGTGGAATTGGTTGCTAGGGGCAACTGAGCCAGTTTCACTTTAAACCCATGTTTGATAAATCTCCCCCTATATCTATACATACATCAGCCAGGCCACTCCTATTAAAGTTATGGTTGGTAAACTATGCAAAGAACTATCAACAATGGAGAGGAAAGGCATATCAGGAGAGTTAGCAAGAGGCAAACTTGCTAAATAAATTTGCAAAAATATTAACCCCTTGCCTCCGCAGCCTGTTTTGTCCTTAATGACCAGGCTAATTTTTCAAAATCTGACCTGTCTCACTTTATGCGCTTATAGCTCAGTGATGTTTTAATGTATGCTAGCAATTCTGAGATTGTTTTTTCGTTACATATGGCACTTTATGTTAGTGGCAAAATGTGGTCACTACTTTGTGTGTTTTTTGTGAAAAACATCAAAATATCATGAAAAATTAGGAAATTTAGCATTTTATGAACTTCTGAAATTCTCTGCTTCTAAAAAAGGAAGTCATAGCACATAAATTAGTTACTAATTCACATTACCAATATGTCCTCTTTATTCTGGCATAATTTGGGAAACATATTTTACTTTTTTAGGGTGTTATGGGGCTTACAAATTTATTAGCAAATTATTACATTTTGTGAAAGTTTCCAAAACAGATTTGTTTAGGGACCAGTTCTTTTTTTAAATAGATTTAGAAGTCTGGTATCCTGAAAAGCCCCATAAGTGACCCCATTTAGGAAAATAGACACCTTAAAGAATTAATCTAGGGTTATAATGAGCATTTTAACCGTACAGTGGCTGGAGGAAAGTATTCACAATTAGGCCAGGTTCAGACTATGTAAGTGTGCGGCTGTATTTGCGGCTGTAATTGTGCGGCGGTATTTTTGGTGGTTCATGCGTACGCTGGAAAGTATAGGATATACGGCTGCACAGTGCACACTATGTATGAATCTACGGCCCGATCGTAAACGGACCCGTAAAAAATGAACAAGACCATTGTTTGCGGCTGGAAACGCGGCCGTGGATTGACAGGCGGTCCGTACGGAGTACTTCAAAAATAGCCGGCAATAATGCCGAATGCCGATGCCTCTAATAGTTAATATATTAAATTAATAAAACACATTTTCTTTGTAATAAAGTCCCTTTCGTTGTTCAATAAACGAATCCATCATTTTGCAATTAAATATACTGTTAAAATAATAAAAATAAAATAAATATATATATATATATATATATAAATGTATATTTATATATATTTATTTTAACAGTATATTTAATTGCAAAATGATGGATTAGTTTAAATTTAATTATTGAACAACGAAAGGGACTTTATTACAACGAAAATGTGTTTTATTATTTTAATATATTAACCATGAGAGACATCGGCATTAGTGCAGAGGATCGCAAACCCCGGTAATAGCAATTCATGTAAACTGTGTTCCCTGCTTTCCCAGATGCATCCAGAGGTGTTTGCATCACTTTAAGATTTTATTTGTTATTTTTAGTTGAACCAGATTTCCAAGTAAATGACCGTATGTTTTGAGCCGCATGTCTATTTTTTCCCACGGCCGTAGTTTCATCCGCACATTTACAGCCGCATAAAAAATACAGCCGCACAGTTACATAGTGTGAACCTAGCCTGAGGCTGTAAAAAAAAAAAAAAAAATAAAAAAATCGAAAATGAAAATTTTCAAATAATATACACGTTTAGATTAAAGTTTCTCATTTTCAAAAGGAACATGAGAAAAAAAAAGCATGCCAAAATCTGTAACGCAGGTTCTCCTGAATACAATGGTAACCCATATGTGGGCGTAAACCACTGTATGGGCACACAGCCGGACTCAGAAGGGAAGGAGCGCCAATTAGCTTTTTTAATGCAGATTTTGCTGAAGAAATTTCTGATCACCAGGTGCGTTTGCAGTGCCCCTGTAGTGTCCGCAGAACAGAATCCCCCCAAAAGTCACCCCATTTTCGAAAGTACACCCCTCAAAGAATTCATCTTTGGGTAGGATGAGCATTTTGACCCCACAGGTATTAGAGGAAAGTATTCAAAATTAGACAGTAAAATTTAAAAACTCGAATTTTTCCAATAATATGTTCGTTTAGTTTGAAATTTCTCAATTTCACGAGGAACAAGAGAAAAAAAGTACCCCAAAATTTGTAACGCAGGTTCTCCTGAATACAACGGTACCCCATATGTGGGCATAAACCACTGTATGGACACACAGCCGGGCTCAGAAGGAAAGGAGCGCCAATTAGCTTTTTTAATGCAGATTTTGCTGAAGAAGTTTCTGAGCGCCAGGTGCGTTGGTAGCGCCCCTGTAGTGTCCGCAAAAGAGAACCCCCCCAAAAGTCACCCCATTTTGGAAAGTGCACTCCTCAATGAATTCCTCTTGAGGTGTGGTGACCATTTTGACCCCACAGGTTTTAGAGGAAAGTATTCAAAATAAGACAGTAAAATTTAAAAACTCGAATTTTTCCAATAATATGTTCGTTTAGTTTGAAATTTCTCAATTTCACTAGGAACAGGGGAGAAGCTGCATACCAAAATCTGTAATGCAGGTTCTCCTGAGTAGAACGGTACCCCATATGTGGGCATAAACCACTGTATGGGCACCCAGCTGGGCTCAGAAGGGAAGGAGCGCCAATTAGCATTTTCAGTGCAGATTTTTCCGAAGAAGTTTGAGCGCCAGGTGCGTTTGCAGCGCCCCTGTAGTGTCAGCAGGATAGAACCCACACAAAAGTCACCCCATTTAGGAAAGTACACCCCTCAAAGAACTCATCTTGGAGTGCAGTGAGCGGTTTGACCCCACAGGTATTAGAGGAAAGTATTCAAAATAAGACAGTAAAAATGAAAAACTCGAATTTTTCCAATAATATGTTCGTTTAGTTTAAAATTTCTCAATTTCACGAGGATTGGGAGAAAAAAAACGTACCCCAAAATCTGTAACGCAGCTTCTTCTGAGTAAAATGGTACCCCATACGTGGGCATAAACCACTGTATGGGCACACAGCAGGGCTCAGAAGGAAGGGAGCGCCAATTTGCTGGAGCAAAACCGCAGCTAGTAATAGTTATTAGAATAGCGCAGTTACTAAAATACAATAAAAAAAATGAGATTACAGGTAATGTGGGGTGGTCACGGGCAACCTGGGGTGGTCATGTGCAACCTGGTGTGGTTACGGGCAACGTGGAGTGGTGTGGTTACGGATAAACTGAAGTGCTTATAGGTAATCTGGGATGGGTACCTGTAATTTGGGGTGGTTACAGGCAATCTGGCGTGGTTACGGGCAATCTGGAGAGGGTCACTGGCAATTTGGGGTGGTCGGAGGAAACGTGCGGTGGTCGGGGGCAACGTGCGGTGGTCAGAGGCAATCTGGGGGGAATTACGTGTGATTAGGGGCAACCTGGGGGGGTTACAGACAATCTGCGGTGGTTACGGGCAACATGGGGTGGTTACAGACAATCTGGGGTGGTTACGGATAAACTGAAGTGCTTATAGGTATTCAGGGGTGGGATCATGTAATTTTGGGTGGTTACGGCAATCTGGTGTGGTTACGGGCAATCTGGAGGGGGTCACTGGCAATGTGTGTGAGTTAGAGGCAACGTGCAGTGGCTAGAGGCAACGTGCGGTGGTTATGGGCAACGTGCGGTGGTTATGGGCAACGTGCGGTGGTTATGGGCAATCTGGCGTGATTACGGGCAACTTGGGGCGGATATGGGCAACCTGCGGTGGTTACGGGTAATCTGGGGGGGTTAGGGGTAATCTGGGAGTAAACTGCAATTGTTACTATAATAAAAAAAAGTGTGTGTTTTATTTTTTTGTGTGTTTGTCACTTTTTGTACTTTATACATTCATTTTCACTATATTACTATGATTACTGTGATATTTTCTATCACAGTAATCATAGTTCAGTGACAGAGACCAAATTGGTCTCTGTCACTTAAAATTTTCCGAGATAACTGATTCTGGAGCGCATGCGCACTTCATAACCAGCCAGGACGCCGAGGAGGACGGACCTCCCTGGATCAGGTAATGTATATGGGGAAGGGGGGTGACTGGGGGACGGGGGTGACACTATCACTTTTTATCCCCTGTCACCAATGATTTATGGTGACAGGGGATAAAAAGTGCTTCTTTGCACTGGGAACAGGCGATCAGCGGTATATAGTATATACCGCTGATCGCCTGCCCCGGGACCACACGGGGGGTCCCCGATCACTGCCCCATGCTCTCCGCTACCTCCGGTGGCGGAGAGCATGGGGCTTTGATCATTTATTCATTTCCATCCCTGCGAACAAACATTGTTTGTTCGCAGGGATGGGGGCGGCCATCTTGGATGTGATGGCCGCCCGGGGAGGTGAGCGGGTTAGTGATCGCCCACTAGGGGGGCTGATCTGGGGTCTGATTGATACATTTTCATCTCCCCCCCACCGTGGATTCACAGTGGGGGAGATGTAAGGCGGCAGCGCCGATAATGCCCGGTACCGGCAGATCGCCACTATAATGGTAATAGCGGCGATCAGTGGCGGATTAAATGTACCCTGGGCTGTCCACCCAACCTGCCCCCCCCCCCAGTCAATTCACCCACATTATAATCTGCTACTGCGTCCCCCCCCCCCCCACACACTGTCCCCAATAAACACTACCTGCCTGCCTCCCCTCCCTGCTGGCCCCAATAAACATAATGTTTGGTCCCTTGCTGCTACCCCCAGTAAGCATTGCCCACCCCACCTCCACTGCCCCCAATAAACATATCGCCACCTCACCTGGTCCCCTGATGTTGCCCCCCCCAGGGTCACAGCAGCACAGAGGATGTCAGGAGAGGAGGGTGCTGATCTTATAGGAGACGTCACAGCAGCACAGAGGATGTCAGGAGAGGAGGGTGCTGATCTTATGAGAGGTCCAAGCAGCACAGAGGATGTCAGGAGAAGAGAGTGCTGATCTTATAGGAGAGGTCCGAGCAGCACAGAGGATGTCAGGAGAGGAGGGTGCTAATCCTATAGGAGATAGTCCCCCTTTATAGATGGTCCCCCTCTTTCCCCCCTTATAGATGGTCCCCCTCTTTCCCCCCTTATAGATGGTCCCCCTCTTTCCCCCCTTATAGATGGTCCCCCTCTTTCCCCCTCTATAGCTGGTCCCCCTCTTTCCCCCTCTATAGCTCGTCCCCCTCTTCCCTCTCCCCCCTTATAGCTGGTCCTCCTTTCCCCCCTTATAGCTGGTCCCCCTCTTCCCTCTCCCCCCTTATAGCTGGTCCTCCTTTTCCCCCTTATAGATGGTCCCCCTCTCCCCCCTCTCCCCCCTCCCTCATAGATGGTCCCCCTCTTTCCCCCCCCTTATAAATGGTCCCCCTCTCCCTTATAGATGGTCCCCCTCTCCCCCCTCCCTTATAGATGGTTCCCCTCTTTCCCCCCTTATAGCTGGTCCCCCTCCCTTTATAGATGGTCCCCCGGTCCCCCTCTCCCCCTCCCTTTATAGATGGCCCCCCTCTCCCCCCTCCCTTTATAGATGGTCCCCCTCTTTCCCCCCCCTTATAGCTGGTCCTCCTTTCCCCCCTTATAGATGCCCCCCAGTGAGTAAATAACACAAAAATAACAAAATACAACTCACCTACCCTGCGTTCCCCCGTCGATCCTCTCTCCGTCTGATGCGCGGCTGCCGGGGGTGTCCCGTCCTCTCCCCGGCAGCGCGCGCATCACACAGCTCCTAGTGCCGCCTGGGACCTGACTTCCAGTACGTGCGCTTCCAGTACCGGAAGTCAGGGCCCCAGGCGGCACTAGGAGCTGTGTGATGCGCACGCTGCCGGGGAGAGGACCGGACATCCCCGGCAGCCGCGCATCAGACGGAGGCAGCCGGAGACTCTTGTGACCGCAAGCGAAACAATGCTTGCGGTCACAAGAGTGCATGTGGGCGGCAAGGCATGGGCCCCCCCGGAGCCTCGGGCCCCGGGCGGCTGCCCAAACCGCCTACATTATAATCCGCCATTGGCGGCGATCCGCCGGTATCGGAGGACGAGGGGATGGGGCCGGGGGACATAAATGTAGTGGCGGTGGGGGGAGGCAACGTTCTGCAGCCTCCCCCCGCCGCCCGATCGGCGGGAGGACACGGAATCTCCCCATAGACGCTGCGGTCACATTGACCGCGGAGTTTATGGGGTTAACTGCCAGGGGGGAGCGCGGCTCCCCTTCGGGCAGAGGCAGCAGGAGGAGGCTGTGTCACACAGCCTCCTCTTGCTGCTCGATCTTAGATAGAGACAGAGGGGGGAGGCAGGGAAACCATGACGTCCAGGGACGTCATGATGCGTTCTGCCACTGCTTTTTATGACGTCCCTGGACGTCATATTGGGGGAAGGTGTTAAACTTGATATGCCCTACAAGTTCATCTGTAACCATTTGGCAGTTTACCAAGCTTGTCTCTCCACTAGATAGATAACAATGAAAGCATTCAGAACATACCTTTGTTAACTCTGTCTGTGTTTTTATTTTCACAGGAAAAAACTTTATTTAGGCTGTGAATGGTGTCAAAGTGGAAGAGTATATTATTTTCTTGACCGTAGCATCGCTACACCTCACTGTGCAGTATGGAGAATGTACGTGGCTGATTATGCAGTGGACGGGCATACAGCATGGTGAGGCATAGTAGCGCTAAGGCCCAGGGAATGATAGTCTGTCTCTTTGACACGATTCACAGCCCAGAAAAAGTTTGTTTTTAACCCCTTAAGGTCAAAGCCAATTTTCGTTTTTGCACTTTTGCTTTTTCCACTTTATGTTTAAAAGGCCATAGCAATTGCATTTTTTTCACCTAGAGACCCACATGAACCCTTATTTTTTGCGACACCAATTGTACTTTGCAATGACAGACTTTATTTTCCCATAAAATATGCTCCGAAACCGGAAAAAAAAAAATTTGCCCTGTCAAATTGAAAAAAAAAAAGGCATTTGTTTTTATTTCAGGGAGTTTCATGTTTACGCCGTTCATCCTGGGGTAAAACTGACTTGTTATGCATGTTCCTCAAGTTGTTATGATTACAACGATATATAACATGTATAACTTTTATATTATTTGATGGCTTGTAAAAAATTCAAATCATTGTTAACTAATATATGTTCCTTAAAATCGCTCTATTCCCAGGCTTATAACCCTTTTATCCTTTGGTCTATGGGGCTGTGTGAGGTGTCAGTTTTTGCGCCATGACATGTTCTCTCTCGGTACCTTGATTACGCATATGCAACTTTTTGATTGCTTTTTATTACATTTTTTCTGGATTTAATGAGACAAAAAATGCACAATTTTGCACTTTGGAATTTTTTTGCGGTAACGCCGTTTACCGTGCGAGATCAGGAATGTGATAATTTAGTTTGGGCGATTACGTGTGTGGCGATACTAAATATGTTTATGTCAGGAACCGGACAGCAGGACAAGACAAGACAGTGAGCCCTAAGCTCAGCCCTGTCCACTGACTACCTACTTGCCCCCCTAGGCTAAACCCTAGGGCAGCAACTGGGCGGCGGTCCCTGTACTGGCTTGGTGGGACACAAAGACAAGACAGACAGACAAAACACAATAAAGAATAGTCGACAGTCCGGGTCACAACAATCGGGCAGCGCAGTACAAAAACACAATCCAAGAAGCAAGGTCTATAAACAGGCAATATGGTCAGGGCAGGCAGCTAGCAGGGATGGACAGAAATACAAAGCAAAAAGAGTCAGAATAAACAGAGAAAGAGAAACAGAACCAGGCAGAGACAAGCTCAATATCCGGCACTAGAATGAGCCTCAGCCAAACACTTATAGGGAACAAGGAGACAGTTCTAGCCCCCTATTGGACAGGGCTCCTGGTTCCAAACAGAATCACCTGCGGATCAGAACTGGCAGCAGTGTAACTCCTAAATAGCCAGAGCACAAAGCAGACGGGTGGGGCTGAACACAATACTAGAAATAGGCCAGTGTTCAGACAGGGTTCAGGTTACTGCACAAGACATACAAAACACTGAATATCAGCCCCATCTCAGCCGCGCAGCATGAGCTGAGGGGCGCACGGAGTTCATCCTAGGCACATTCATGACAGTACCCCCCCTTTTATGAGGGGCCACCGGATCCTCACTCAAATCAGGAGTAGGCGGAAAATGACCTTTCACCACACAGGTTTGAATGTCACTATCCGTCTCCCACTCGTCAGCGGAGGACTCGGGGTTACAGACAGATGAGTTACAGACCGAGTTATCATCACCACAATTTACATTAGCATCGGGTACAGGTATGGCAGGTTTATCAGAGGAACAATGTATGCCCATTTCACCAATGGTTACCTGTGCGCCCAGATGACCTTCCGGGGAGTCACCTGGACTCTGATGATGATGTTCTGATCGCCGGGGACGTATGGGGCAATGGCTGATGTAGTGACCACTGTTCCCGCAGTAAAAGCAGAGGCCATTATGTCTCCGAAACTCTTGTCTTGTCCTGACGTTCAGTACTCCCAGCTGCATAGGTTCCTCCTCTGAGACAACAGGGGGGAGGAAGGGTTTTTGAACAGGAGAAGTGGAAGTTTGGAAGAGGTCAGAGTTAGCTTTCGCCCTCTTTCTGTCACGTAGTCTGCGGTCAATACTAATGGCCAAGGCCATGGTCTCTTTAAGGGTTGGAGGATCTGGGTGACCTACCCAGGCATCCTTAATGCCCTCTGCCAATCCTTGCTTAAAGAAAGCCTTTAAAGCCGGTTCACACCAAGTAGTCACCACACAATTTTCTAAATTCAGAACAATATTCCTCTGCTGGTCGCTTACCCTGATGCAGAGAGAGTAGATTATTCTCTGCCAATGCCATGTGATCCGGTTGAGCATATATAGTACCCAGTGACAAAAAGAATTTCTCCAAGCTACTCCATTCCTCCGCCTCAGGAGGGATTTTGAGAGCCCAAGCCTGAGGATCTCCCTGAAGCAGTGAGACCACAATACCAACCTTCTCCTGCTCAGAAGGGAAGTGATTGATCCGAAAAAACAACATGCAAGAACTCCTAAAGGACTCAAAATTTCTCCATTTCGCCAGAAAGGAGGAGCAACATGACCGGTTTTCTAGGCCTTTCCCACCACTGGGGGTGCTACCACAGCATTATTCTGGTTGACGGACAAAACCTGAACCTGTTTAGCTAGGTCTTCAACCAGGCAAGACAAAGCCTCCATCTTAGCCACCAGGTTAGAATCCATTAACTGGGTGATCTGGTTTGCCAGTTTGACCACCAGGCCTGACACCCCCTCCACCCGGGCAGCAAGATCTTCCACAGTAATCATGGCACCAGAGGGGGCAGTATATATATTGGGCCGGATATTCTGTCAGGAACCGGACAAGACAGTGAGCCCTAAGCTCAGTCCCGCCCACTGACTACCTACTTGCCCCCCTAGGCTAAACCCTAGGGCAGCAACTGGGCGGCGGTCCCTGTTCTGGCTTGGTGGGACACAAAGACAAGACAGACAGACAAAACACAATAAAGAATAGTCGACAGTCCGGGTCACAACAATCAGGCAGCGCAGTACAAAAACACAATCCAAGAAGCAAGGTCTATAAACAGGCAATATGGTCAGGGCAGGCAGCTAGCAGGGATGGTCAGAAATACAAAGCAAAAGAGTCAGACTAAACAGAGCAAGAGAAACAGAACCAGGCAGAGACAAGCTCAATAGCCGGCACTAGAATGAGCCTCAGCCAAACACTTATAGGGAACAAGGAGACAGTTCTAGCCCCCTATTGGACAAGGCTCCTGGTTCCAAACAGAATCACCTGCGGATCAGAACTGGCAGCAGTGTAACTCCTAAATAGCCAGAGCACAAAGCAGACGGGTGGGGCTGAACACAATACTAGAAATAGGCCAGTATTCAGACAGGGTTCAGGTTACTGCACAAGACATACAAAACACTGAATATCAGCGCCATCTCAGCCGCGCAGCACGAGCTGAGGGGCGCACGGAGTTCATCCTAGGCACATTCATGACAGTTTATTTATTTGTTTATTTATATTTATAAAATGGGAAAAGGGGGGTGATTTGGCCTTTATTAGGGGAGGGGATTTATTCTTAATAAAAAAAAAATACTTTTATTTTTACATTAACTAGAAGTCCCCCTGGGGGACTTGTATTTACACAGCACTGATCTCTCATAGAGATCAATGCTGTGTATATACACAGCAAAGATCCATCAGATCAGATCAGGTACGTCATGGGTCGCTAAGGAGTTAATGAATATGGTATCAAAGGTATGTTCAGAATGTTTTTATTGATATCTATCCAGCAGTGCCATCAGCTCAGTTGGTGGTCAGAGAGTAAAAGATCCACTTTAACTATATGAGCTGAGATGGAAACTCTTTAACCCCTTAAGGTCAAAGCCAATTTTCGTTTTTGCCCATTTGCTTTTTCCACTTTATGTTTAAAAGGCCATAGCGCTTGCATTTTTTCACCTAGAGACGTATATGCGCACTTATTTTTTGCTAAACTAATTGTACTTTGCAATGACAGGCATTGTTTTTCCATAACATATGCTGCGAAACTGGAAAAAAATCATTGACGCTGTAAAATTGAAAAAAAAAGGAATTTGTTTTGATTTCGGGGCGTTTTGCATTTACGCCATTCGCCCTATGGTAAAACTGACTGGTTATGCATGTTCCTCAAGTCGTTACGATTACAACGATATATAATATGTATAACTGTTATATTATCTGATGGCTTGTAAAAAATTCAAACCATTGTTAACAGATATATGTTCCTTAAAATCGCTCTATTCCCATGCTTACAGCGCTTTTATCCTTTGGTCTATGGGGCTGTTTGAGATGTAATTTTTTGTGCCATGACATGTACTTTCTATCAATACCTTGATTGCGCATATATGACTTTTTGATCACTTTTTATTACATTTTTTCTGGATTTGATGCGCAATTTTGCAATTTGGATTTTTTTTGCGCTTACACAGTTTACCGTGCGAGATCAGTAATGTGATTAATTAATAGTTCGGGTGATTACGCGCGCGGCGATACCAAACATGTTTGTTTATTTGTTTATTTATTTGTATTTATAAAATGGGAAAAGGGGGGTGATTTGGACTTTTAATAGGGGAGGGGATTTTTTATTAATAAAAAAACATTTTTACTTTTATTTTTTACTGTAACTAGAAGCCCCCCCTAGGGGACTTGTATATAAGCAGCACTGATCTCTCATAGAGAGGGCAGAAGAACGCATCGCGCGGGGGGGGGGGGGGGGGGAGATCCGTCCCACTAGACACCAGGGACGTGAGGTCTGAAGCCTCTAAGTGCAGCTGTCAGGTTTGACAGCTGCACTTAGAGGCTTAATTAGCCGGCGCGGCAACGGGACCTGCGCCGGCTAATAGAGCCAGTGCCTGGCTGCACATGTCAGCCGGGATCAGCGCCGTTCAGAGCGGGCTCTGAACACACCCCACGGCACCATGACGTATCAGATACGTCATGGGTCGCTAAGGGGTTAAAGGACTACTCCGGTGTAATAACAAAGCAAAAAAAAAGAGAAACACACTTTTTATACTCACCATCCTCCTGGAGACAATCGCTGTTTGAATTTCTCGCCAGCCACGGCTCCTGTCAGCTTCGGTCGGCATCTTCATTTCTTTGTGACTTACGGGTTCCTGTCAAATAAATAGGAGAGAAAAGCCTACAGTGCATGTGCACTGGCAGCCTTTTCATTGGCTGTATCGCATCACATGGCTTCCAGTCAATCAGGGCTGAACAAGCTGGAAGCGATGTGACGCGATCCAGCCAATGAAAAGGCTGCTGGGGTGCAAGTGCACCAGTAGACTTTTCTGTCCCATTTATTTGTACAAGGAGACGCCGATGACAACATCAACACAAAATGGCGGCAGGAGAAGAGGACGTGGTTGACAGTGATTAGGTATGTATGGCTTTCTTTTATTTAAAGGAGTGGGGTCAGGTATGGGAGGGGTGGAAGACAGAGCCAGACAGGACCCCGGCTGCCCATTAGTCAAGAGTCACAACACGGAGAAGGGGCGAATCCGCGCCTTTTTCCTGGCGTACGCCCCAGCCGCAGCTTTCATAAATCTCCCCCTTTCTGTTCACTGCCTGAATACTGGAACCTAATGACAAAACCAAATGCTGAGTTTCCTCCCTTAGGATGGTCTGCAAGGTTTTTACAGCAGACACCTAGTTATTGATTATTTCCGGGTTGTTCTGTTTACATTTTTTTCTTAAAGGGAAATTAGATACCATTCTGTCACCAGGCCCCCATGCCTTCTCATTGAATAAATGACAGCCAGCTTATTTTTGGCTGCGCAGGATTTCAACATAGTAGAAGATGATCTAGCTGTCAATCATTCATTAAGGAGGTGGCCTGGTTTATGGAGCAGTATTCAGAGAGCAGGGCAGACACCAGCAGTGTAGTATACAAGCCTCTGTGACACTGTCACCAGGAAATAAAACACTCATTTTAAAAATATCACAGAATAGGGAATAAATATAAAGGTACTGACAGACTGTTTGGTGCTGAACATCAGCACATATGTATGCATTTATAGGCTGGGCATTTATTTCAGTCAGTATTGTGGTCCTCATATTGCAACCAAAACCAGGAGTGGATTAAAAACACAGAAAGGATCTGTTCACACAATGTTGAAATTGAGTGGATGGCCGCCATATTACAGTAAATAACGGCCATTATTTCAATACAACAGCCGTTGTTTTAAAATAACAGCAAATATTTGCCATTAAATGGCGGCCATCCACTCAATTTCAACATTGTGTGAACAGATCCTTTCTGTGTTTTTTAATCCACTCCTGGTTTTGGTTGCAATATGAGGACCACAATACTGACTGAAATATACGTAGTGTGAACCCAGCCTTATACTGTCAGTTTCCCTTTAGGTGAGTAAAAAGCATGGTTCAATCACAATGAGGTTAAATGACTAATTCCATTGGAGAATACCGAAATTTTGCTTTAAAAGCTTTTACATGGCTGTAACTATAACCATAGCAGTCATATAAGTTGCAATGGAGCTCAGCAATGGACAGAGAGGTGCAAATTTTTGAGCAAAGTTATTTGAGCAAAAATGTTAGATTTTTTTTGGGGGGTGTTTTTAATGCTAAGCTCACCACAAACAGGCAGGAGTGTAGCAGGAAAAGGATGTGGTCTTCTGTGGTCTGGCACATCTACTATATTAGAAACTAGAGTGAATTGTAGCTGTAATCTAAGCCAGCTCAGAGCTGGCATAGATTTTATTCTGTAGTGCACAATCAAAGGGTATTAGATATTTTGTTCTACAAGAAGAAAGAAAAATATAATCCTTATGCTCTGAGAACTAAGTGAAAAAGAAAAAAAGCTCCTGCGATCTCTCTGGTTACACTTAGAGGACCCAGCATGTCTCTGGTTATTGAATTTTCTATAATGCTTGTAACGACTTTATGCATTAGTCCACTGGATCGCTGATAGTAATGATATAATCTGCACCAGGTAATGAAGTCTAAGAGGACAATGGTCTTCACCAGTGCCCACCACAAGGTAGGGTGGTTTTGCTGCGGCAGGCAATCCCCAGGTCGGTATCCCTGGTTTGTCTTGCTAACAGAGGTGGATGAGGTGCAGCAGTAGACAAAGAGGACAGGTCAGCAGCACGGCAAGCAGGAAAACCGCAGGAAATACAAGCAGAGTTCTTAGGCAGGAACCAAGGACAGAAATCAACTTTAATGGGTCACAGGCTAGGGACACAGTATAGGGATAAACACATTAAGGCTTCAACAGGGAGGCCAGGGGAAGTGCAGTTATTTATACACATAGGCTTCTGTGTAGAAGCCAAATAGGGGCACACTGGCTTTTTAAATTTTACTAAGCCAGCACGCCTGTTGACAAAGAGGAGACGAAGCTGGCGCACAGACAGGTAAGACCCCCGGGGGGGGGGCAAAGGGGAGGTGGTATTGAGACCTTCATAAAAACATGGAAAAGAAATATAATTTGCTGTTATTTTCTGAAGTCTGTGGCAAAAACCATGACGTATGAATAAACCCTTTAAAAGGAGTCCATCACCAGATTTGACATTAATAAACCACTTGGATTGCTGAATAGGGGAAGTTAGTGTGTAAGGAAAGCTTCTTTTACTATCTTCATCGGCCACTTTGTTGTCCAGGATCAAGATATTAAAGAGTTTCTCTAAAAGTGTTCCTCACCCACTATCCTTCTCTATTCAGCAATCCAAGCTGTTTTTCAAAATTGGCGGTGGACTCCCTTTAACAAAAAGGGATTGTCAAGTGTAGAAAAAAACCTTTTATATTTTTATATTCTGTAACATTTTAAAGAACAGAAGTATGTTTTCTTGGGTGTATGGGAATGGAGTACATGTAGAACTAAAGGTAAAGGTAACTGAAGGTAAAGGAGTCAATATCATTTCTTTTTGAATTACAAAAGATATTTATATGGTAAAAGTATAGTATAAAAGCAATCTTGAAACAGTTCAGGCAATGCCCAGTGCACACATAACACACACCTGGAAGGGGCAATCTTTATTTGAACGTCCACTTCCTTGCTGAACATTTTGGTGTAATATTGCATAGGTGGGTATTAATAACAACAACCCTTCCCTACAAGTCTTAGGCCAATGTTATGAAGATATACAAGAAAATATCAAATCAATTACACAAGGGTTTAAAATGAATGCCTTTTTGTATTTAACATTTTTGCTGCGTACATTTTATTATGCGTTTCAACGCAATCAGTGTTTTATTATTATTTTTTTATTGATTTATTAATATACACTTTTATGGAGACTAAACCCAAAGTAGGTTATTAAAAAAGACAGCTTGAAAATGTTTGCAGGGAATAACACCTTTACCCACTGCCATAAAGTTAGTAGATATCTTACATTTTGCTCCAAATTACAAACTGCAAATGTTATATATAATATAAAGAGATTTCCATAAAGCTTAGCACGTGTTGAGGTTTAATTATATACATGCAGGGTAGTTATGAATGTAGAAGGTTTTACAGTATTAATATACTTTTATGGGTATAAATATCCAAGAACATATTGTACCACTTATCTATAAGGGAAATGCTTTTTACTTTAGAGCCATATACAGAAAATGTGATCAAAAATAAAACATTTATGAGTTGGTGTAATTCCTGCCAAGATATTTATTTGAAATCTTCTTGCATTTGCAATACATTCAATACTATATATCCATTACCAAAGCAAAGGCAGAAAGAAATTATTAAAACAGGATATGACTAATGTACTTTAAGTTGTTTTAGTGGATTTTGTTGCATGGGGCATGAAGTTGGCAGTTCAACATTCTAGTGACTTTTGATCAGAGTTTTAAAAATATTTTTTTTTTTAATAATGGTCCCATTTTTTTCTTGATCATTTAAATTAATCGAAGAAAAAAAATGAAAAAAGAACATTTCTTAGTCTAAGCAGTCTGTAAGCTGAGATGCTCCTTTTTTTGTGAAGGAAGGTAGAACAGAGTGGCCAAGATGCTATCATAGTGCACAGTGACACTAACAGCCATGTGGTGTGCCGTGAATTGCAAAGCATAAAGCCCAAGGATGGGCGAGTGTCTGGAAGGTTGATTCAATATTTATTTACAAAACGACCACCTAAATGGTCCAAAAAACCCAGGATATCCCAGACACTCAATCTATGTGCATAAAACTTTGAATTTTACTTAAAAACACCCAGGGCACATTTATTATTATCCACCCCTGGCGTAGGCCACAGAAAAAGCACAGATTTCTTCTTTTTCAAGGAGGCAATGGCATAACATTTATCAGTATAATACATATATATTTAAGAAATCTTAAAAATGTAGACAATTGGTTCCACACTTCAAAAATAATGATTTATTATTCTGAATAACGTGTAAAACAAATGAAACAAACATTCAGAAACAGCAGAATATGTCACATAATAGGTTACTGTACAGTAATGGAGAGGATGGGAAACACAAGGGCTGACATAGACTGCAGGAAGCATGAAGGAATGAATGAGCAGGATATATGTGGGCACATAAATACAGTACTCTCTGTCTGGGGAGAAAGGGGTTACAGCTATGGAAATATCACCTCCATAGTCCTGTCTCCTGATGTAAGCCCCAGCCTTAAGTGGATCTGCTATAATTTGGAAGGTGAGGGAGACTTCCTGGGTCAGAGAACAGGGCTGTAGACCCCACTATGCACACCATACCAAACCCCCACTCGCACTCCCATTCAGAACAGGGAGTTCTTAAACCAAAGCAATGCTCTTAAACCAAGTCACAATTTTGAAAAATTGTGAGCTCTTAAACCAAAATGCTCTTAAACCAAGTTACTCTTAAACCAAGGTACCACTGTATATATATACAGTGGTATATATACACACTATATATACACTGTATATACACTCACCCGCCACTTTGTTAGGTACACCATGCTAGTAACGGGTTGGACCCCCTTTTGCCTTCAGAACTGCCTCAATTCTTCGTGGCATAGATTCAACAAGGTGCTGGAAGCATTCCTCAGAGATTTTGGTCCATATTGACATGATGGCATCACACAGTTGCCGCAGATTTGTCGGCTGCACATCCATGATGCGAATCTCCCGTTCCACCACATCCCAAAGATGCTCTATTGGATTGAGATCTGGTGACTGTGGAGGCCATTTGAGTACAGTGAACTCATTGTCATGTTCAAGCAGAAATCGAGACTCATCAGACCAGGCAACGTTTTTCCAATCTTCTACTGTCCAATTTCGATGAGCTTGTGCAAATTGTAGCCTCAGTTTCCTGTTCTTAGCTGAAAGGAGTGGCACCCAGTGTGGTCTTCTGCTGCTGTAGCCCATCTGCCTCAAAGTTTGACGTACTGTGCGTTCAGAGATGCTCTTCTGCCTACCTTGGTTGTAACGGTTGGCTATTTGAGTCACTGTTGCCTTTCTATCAGCTCGAACCACTCTGCCCATTCCCCTCTGACCTCTGGCATCAACAAGGCATTTCCGTCCACAGAACTGCCGCTCACTGGATGTTTTTTCTTTTTCGGACCATTCTCTGTAAACCCTAGAGATGGTTGTGCGTTAAAATCCCAGTAGATCAGCAGTTTCTGAAATACCCAGACCAGCCCTTCTGGCACCAACAACCATGCCACATTCAAAGGCACTCAAATCACCTTTCTTCCCCATACTGATGCTCGGTTTGAACTGCAGGAGATGCAGGAGTCTTGACCATGTCTACATGACTAAATGCACTGAGTTGCCGCCATGTGATTGGCTGATTAGAAATTAAGTGGTAACGTGCAGTTGGACAGGTGTACCTAATAAAGTGGCCGGTGAGTGTATATACACTATACAAATGAAAAATAAAAATATATTTAGTATCGTAGCACGCATAATTGTTCGATTTATTAAAATATTATTCCCACACACTGAAAAATGTACAGTAGATCAGTAGATAAAAAGAGGAAAAAACCCACCAGGATTACTGTTTTTAACTAGATATAAAAAATAAATAAATAAAAAGCAATCAAAAATCCCCATTTACTCCAATATGGTACCGATAAAAACTATAGATCATGACACAGTCCTGTAGGTGAAAAAATAAAAGTGTTATGCCTCTTAGAAGGTGAGGTAGACATATGTGCATTTACAACCTTTGGTCATGAAGCACTCAGCCCCTCTAATGTTTTCAGACCCGCTGTGCCTTTGTCAAGGGGCTAAAAAGGAAAAATGCTGCAAACTGAGGATTTATAGCCCAATAATGTGACACAGAGGGTAATATGACCAATGGAAATCGTCAGACACTGTATCCAATGCTGAAATGGGAAGCAGTCAGATCAGAGGCTGTCAATGATACCTATTTGGAGAAGACCCATTAAGTAGATGCGAACGGACATAGAACACACATGTTTTCCAAACCTAAATTGTGCTGTCATCTGTTATTACCTACATGTGCACAACCAGAGGAGTCTGGATTATGAGGATTGGGCATGCGCTGGAACTTAGACATCAGTGGGCATCACTACATCACAGTACACATATATTGGGACTTAGACTGAAAACACTTAGCACATGCATGTCTGTTCTAATGATGAGTTACATTGTGTTACATAGATTTGAAGCAAAGTAGTGGTCAACTGAAGCCATCTTTTACAGCTTATTATAAGAATATATTTTGACAATTAAGGGATATAAAAAACATAATTTTTATAAAGCACAATATTATAAGTAGAGATGAGCAAACCTGTTTGGCCGGTATGGGATCCAGTTCGGATTTTTCCAAAAGTCCGAGTCCGATCGGATTCAGATTTTTGGAAGTCCACTTAGACTTTTTTTTTCTTGCTCTCTAAAATGGCAGCCACCATTTTAGAAAGCAGGAAGTGTTCCGGGACAAATATACCTGGTGCATGTGTGTAGCATAAAACTCTAAAGAAAAGTGCTATACAAATAGACTTGTCCGATAGTTGGACCCTTGTGATACTGTCTATTACATACGTGTTATCCTGAGAGACAAATATACTTGGTGCATGTGTGTAGCATAAAACTCTAAAAAAATGTGCTATACAAATAGACTTGTCCCATAGTTGGACCCTTGTGATACTGTCTATTACATACGTGTTATCCTGAGAGACAAATATACTTGGTGCATGTGTGTAGCATAAAACTCTTAAAAAAAGTGCTATACAAATAGACTTGTCCTATAGTTGGACCCTTGTGATACTGTCTATTGTGTATGTGTTATCCTGAGGGACAAATATACTTGGTACATGTCTGTAGCATAAAACTCTAAAAATAGTGCTATATAAATAGACTTGTCCTATAGTTGGACCCTTGTGATACTGTCTATTACATACATGTTATCCTGAGAGACAAATATACCTGGTGCATGTGTGTAGCATAAAACTCTAAATAAAAGAGCTATACAAATAGGCTTGTCCTATTGTTGGACCCTTGTGATATTGTCTATCACATACGTGTTATCCTGAGAGACAAATATACTTGGTGCATGTGTGTAGCATAAAACTAAAAAAAAAGTGATATACAAATAGACTTGTCCGATAGTTGGACCCTTGTGATACTGTCTATCACAAACGTGTTATCCTGAGAGACAAATATACCTGGTGCATGTGTGTAGCATAAAACAATAAAAAAAAGCAGTGCTATACAGATAGACAAGTACTTAAGTGGGACGCCTGCTAGACTGTATTACAAAAAACACTGTTCTCATCTACCAAGTGTAGAAATCCTAATTTGAATATAAAGTCATGGCACAGCGGCAGCAAGAAACTTCACAAAGCATTTCAGGCAGAGGGCAGGGCAGAGAGTCTGGCTCAAGGGGCAGACGAGGAAGTAGCGCAGTAAGAGGGTCCAGTGGCAGGCCTGAGCTTCCTTTGTCACACGTGGGTCGTGTCCACACGTCTAATTCCACAGTCCTGGAGTGGCTGGCTCACACTTAGACGTCCACAAGGATGAGTAGTGAGACAGACAGCCAGGTATCTGTGGGTACCTCGGACACGACCCTGACTTGGCGCGGGCACGCAGCAATTCCCCCACCTCTTCCATCTGACATTATCAGCAACATCCCGCTAACTTTCAATTCGCCTCCTGCAAGGGAACTGTTGGCGTCTATGAGCAGCCAACTGCTCTTTGATGACGATGAGCATGTGGGGGAAGAGACAGGGGACAATCAAGCGCCAACACCTTTCTGCCTGGGAGAAACGGGGTGATAGTGGGTCACAGCAGGCCTAGGCAGACCCGCAATCAACAGCAGCAGGAAGCAGCAGTATTCAGGGGGGCCTTTCAAAGAGTCAGACCTCCTCTGTGGAAGGGAGTGTGGCTTTACTCTCTTCTTCAGCTGGTGGCCCCTGTGTTGCTAGCAGTAGGCAGCCTGTCATCATGCAGTCCCTATACCGGAGGCAGATCTATGCACCCAGCAATCCCGCAGCAGTCAAGCTGAATGCCCACCTGGCCAAGTTGCTGGTGCTCCAGGCATTTAACCACAGACATCTAAAGCTGTAATTCTGTGCAAGGGCAGTATATGTCCATTACTGCTCAGTGGGTAAATGTAATACGGCCGTCGGACCCCCAGCCACTTGGCCAGGGAAGGGCAATGACACCACCCCGTTGTCACAGTAGGGTTCTGTGTCGCGGTCCTCTTCCAGTAGGTCCAAAGCCTCCTCAACCACCAGTGTTCCTCCCTTGTACCACTTGGGTGTAGAACGGAGGTGTCACGCTGTGCTGCACCTAGCCTGCCAGTAGGAAAGGAGACACACAGGGGAAGAGCTGCACTGCCTGCTCGAGACAGAAATCCTCTCATGGCTGGCTCCACGCCATCTTAAAGTTGGGACGGTGGTGAGTGACAATGGGAGCAACATTCTCTCCACGCTGCGTCAAGGAGGTATGAGGCACGCCCCGTGTATGGTACATGTTTTAAACCTAATAGTTACACACTTTCTAAAGTCTTCATCCCATTTACAGACTGTGCTGTCTATGACTCGAAAGCTGTGTAACCATTTCAGCCATTCAAGTCGCTCTCACCACATCCTCCTCGACCTGCAGCGGAGGAATGGTCTTCCCAACCATCGTCTCATTTGCGATGTAGGCACGGGGTGGAACTCCACCCTCCACATGCTGGACCGGCTCTATGAGCAGAGGAAGGCCTTGACTGATTTCTTCTTGATGCAGGCGGACACGGCGACCCCACTGTGTAACCTGGAGCTCGGGCAGTGGCAGCTCATGCGTGACATCTGCCGCTTGCTACGACCCTTTGAGGCCATCTTTCTGGTCAGTGGGCAATACACAGGACTGAGCGCCATCATACCCATGCTTCATGTACTGGAGCTGATGCTGATGCGAATCAGTGGCAAAGGGGAACAGGAAGGCTTGGCGGAGGAGGGGGCAGAGGAAGTTGAGGAGGAGGACCTGTACGCACAGGAACTCTTAGGGAGACGGGTGGAAGAGAAGGAGATGAGCCTTCCTGCAAGACCAGAGGGGGGCCAGAGGAGGATATGCAGGGCTATGAGGAGGATGGAGGCAGTACCCATTGGCAGTATGCTGTGGAGACAGAGGCGGGATTTCCTTCCCACTCCCTGGTGGAAATGGCTAAGCGCATGTTGATATGCTTTCGGGCTGACCCACACTTGCAACGGATTCGTTAATGGACGACTTCTGGCTCGCCACACTACTGGACCCACGGTATCGCAACAAGCTGTGTGAATTCATTCACCTTTCCCAACGGGAGAAAAAAATGAATTATTATAGAGAGGAGCTGGGTGCACAGTTAGTGGCAGCCTTTGGAACATGGCGCTCTCATTCACGCCATTCCCACCAGGGCCACACCAGCAGCGCTGCCTCCTCCACATCCTCCTCTAGCAGCTTGGGTGGCTTGAGCAGCGGCACAAGTCTAAGCCTGATGTCCATGATGCACGCTTTTATGCAGCCACAGGCCGGGGTGACAGGGGCACCCGCACAGCAGCAGGACATGGCGGCACACCTCAAACAGCAAGTCCAGTTTTTTTTTGGACTCTACGTTGCCACCTATCGTCCCTGAACCCCTGGACTACTGGGTGGGAAAATTAGATGTCTGGCCACAACTCGCTGAATTTGCTTTGGACATACTCTCCTGTCCGGCCAGCAGTGTGTCATCCGAGCGAGTTTTGAGCGCAGCAGGTCATATTGTCAGTCCCAGGAGAACCAGATTGCCCTGTGATAGTGTGGAGCACCTGACTTTCATCAACATGAACCCAACATGGATAGATAAGGACTTTGGGACACCTGCTCATGATACCACAGAGTAGGATTTGGTCCTGTTGTCACCAAGATGTAGGACCTTTTCTGCTTCTATTCTGGCCTATATGTGAACTAGACCTTACTAGTCATTCCACCATTCCTGCTGCTGCTTCCCTGCTACCTCTCGCCTGTCCATGGACCTCATTATTCTACTTCCGCTGCTCATGTCACTCCATTACAACTGCTACTCCTGCCCTGGACTCCATGTTGGCTACTGACGCTCCTGCCCTGGGCTTCATGTTGACTACTGCTGGGACTTCCCTGGCCTCTATGTTGTCTACTGACGCTCCTGTACTGGCCTCTATGTTGACAACTGCTGCTCCTACCCCGGCCTCCATGTTGGCTACTGCTGGGCCTTCACTGGCCTCTATGTTGACTACTGACGCTCCTGTACTGGCCTCCATGTTGACTACTGCTGCTCCTGCCCTTGCCCCCATGTTGGCTACTGCTGGGCCTTAACTGGCATCCATGTTGACTACTGCTGAGCCTGCCCTTGCCTCCATGTTGGCTACTGCTGGGCCTTAACTGGCATCCATATTGACTACTGCTGGGCCTTAACTGGCATCCATATTGACTACTGCTGTGTCTGCCCTTGCCTCCATGTTGGCTACTGCTGGGCCATAACTGGCATCCATGTTGACTACTGCTGGGCCTTAACTGGCATCCATGTTGACTACTGCTGGGCCTTAACTGGCATCCATGTTGACTACTGCTGTGCCTGCCCTTGCCTCCATGTTGGCTACTGCTGGGCCTTAACTGGCATCCATGTTGACTACTGCTGGGCCTTAACTGGCATCCATGTTGACTACTGCTGGGCCTGCCCTTGCCGCTATGTTGGCTACTGCTGGGCCTTAAATGGCATCCATGTTGACTACTGCTGGGCCTTAACTGGCATCCTTGTTGACTACTGCTGTGCCTGCCCTTGCCTCCATGTTGGCTACTGCTGGGCCTTTATTGGCATGCATGTTGACTACTGCTGCTCCTGCCTGGCCTCCATGTTGGCTACTGCTACTCCTGCCTGGCCTCCATATTGGCTACTGCTCCTGCCTGGCCTCCATGTTGGCTACTGCTGATCCGGCTTGCCCTCCATGTTGACTGCTGTTGCTCCTGCCTGGCCTCCATGTTGGCTCCTGCTGCTCCTGCCTGGCCTCCATGTTGGCTACTGCTGCTCCTGCCTGGACTCCATGTTGACTACTGCTGATCCGGCCTGTACTCCATGTTGACCACTGTTGCTCCTGCCTGGCTTCCATGTTGGCTACTGTTGCTCCTGCCTGGCCTCCATGTTGGCTACTGCTGCTCCTGTCTGGCCTCCATGTTGGCTACTGCTAATCCTGCCTGCCCTCCATGTTGACTACTGTTGCTCCTGCCTGGCCTCCATGTTGGCTACTGCTGCTCCTGCCTGGCCTCCATGTTGACTACTGCTGCTCCTGCCTGGCCTCCATGTTGGCTACTTCTGCTTCTGCCTGGCCTCCATGTTGGCTACTGCTGATCCTGCCTGCCCTCCATGTTGATTACTGTTGCTCCTACCTGGCCTCCATGTTGGCTACTGCTGCTCCTGCCTGGCCTCCATGTTGGCTACTGCTGCTCCTGCCTGGCCTCCATGTTGGCTACTGCTGCTCCTGCCTGGCCTCCATGTTGGCTACTGCTGATCCTGCCTGCCCTCCATGTTGACTACTGTTGCTCCTACCTGGCCTCCATGTTGGCTCCTGCTGCTCCTGCCTGGCCTCCATGTTGACTACTGCTGCTCCTGTACTGGCCTCAAATGACTGTTGCTTGACCTCCACTGGCCTTCAATGACTACTGCTGCTCCTTCACTGCATTTGTAACCTTTTTCCTGCATAGACACAGTAATGGTGAATTTCCTGCATAGACCATGTCTGGCTGGCCTCCATGTTGGCTACTGCTGATCCTGCCTGCCCTCCATGTTAACTACTGTTGCTCCTGCCTGGCCTCCATGTTGGCTACTGCTGCCCCTGCCTGGCCTCCATGTTGGCTACTGCTGCTCCTGCCTGGCCTCCATGTTGGCTACTGCTGCTCCTGCCTGGCCTCCATGTTGACTACTGCTGCTCCTGTACTGGCCTCAAATGACTGTTGCTTGACCTCCACTGGCCTCCAATGACTACTGCTGCTCCTTCACTGCATTTGTAACCTTTTTCCTGCATAGACACAGTAATGGTGAATTTCCTGCATAGACCATGTCTGGCTGGCCTCCATGTTGGCTACTGCTGATCCTGCCTGCCCTCCATGTTGACTACTGTTGCTCCTGCCTGGCCTCCATGTCGGCTACTGCTGCTGCTCCTGCCTGCCCTCCATGTTGACTACTGTTGCTCCTGCCTGGCCTCCATGTTGGCTACTGCTGCTCCTGCCTGGCCTCCATGTTGGCTACTGTTGCTCCTGCCTGGCCTCATGTTGGCTACTGCTAATCCTGCCTGGCCTCCATGTTGGCTACTGCTGCTCATGCCTGGCCTCCATGTTGGCTACTGCTGATCCTGCCTGCCCTCCATATTGACTACTGTTGCTCCTGCCTGCCCTCAATGTTGGCTACTGCTGATCCTGCCTGGCCTCCACGTTGGCTCCTGCTGCTCCTGCCTGGCCTCCATGTTGACTACTGCTGCTCCTGTACTGGCCTCAAATGACTGTTGCTTGACCTCCACTGGCCTCCAATGACTACTGCTGCTCCTTCACTGCATTTGTAACCTTTTTCCTGCATAGACACAGTAATGGTGAATTTCCTGCATAGACCATGTCTGGCTGGCCTCCATGTTGGCTACTGCTGATCCTGCCTGCCCTCCATGTTGACTACTGTTGCTCCTGCCTGGCCTCCATGTCGGCTACTGCTGCTGCTCCTGCCTGCCCTCCATGTTGACTACTGTTGCTCCTGCCTGGCCTCCATGTTGGCTACTGCTGCTCCTGCCTGGCCTCCATGTTGGCTACTGTTGCTCCTGCCTGGCCTCATGTTGACTACTGCTAATCCTGCCTGGCCTCCATGTTGGCTACTGCTGCTCATGCCTGGCCTCCATGTTGGCTACTGCTGATCCTGCCTGCCCTCCATATTGACTACTGTTGCTCCTGCCTGCCCTCCATGTTGGCTACTGCTGATCCTGCCTGCCCTCCATGTTGACTACTGTTGCTCCTGCCTGGCCTCCATGTCGGCTACTGCTGCTGCTCCTGCCTGCCCTCCATGTTGACTACTGTTGCTCCTGCCTGGCCTCCATGTTGGCTACTGCTGCTCCTGCCTGGCCTCCATGTTGGCTACTGTTGCTCCTGCCTGGCCTCATGTTGGCTACTGCTAATCCTGCCTGGCCTCCATGTTGGCTACTGCTGCTCATGCCTGGCCTCCATGTTGGCTACTGCTGATCCTGCCTGCCCTCCATATTGACTACTGTTGCTCCTGCCTGCCCTCCATGTTGACTACTGCTGATCCTGCCTGGCCTCCACGTTGGCTCCTGCTGCTCCTGCCTGGCCTCCATGTTGACTACTGTTGCTCCTGTACTGGCCTCAAATGACTGTTGCTTGACCTCCACTGGCCTCCAATGACTACTGCTGCTCCTTCACTGCATTTGTAACCTTTTTCCTGCATAGACACAGTAATGGTGAATTTCCTGCATAGACCATGTCTGGCTGGCCTCCATGTTGGCTACTGCTGATCCTGCCTGCCCTCCATGTTAACTACTGTTGCTCCTGCCTGGCCTCCATGTTGGCTACTGCTGCTCCTGCCTGGCCTCCATGTTGGCTACTGCTGCTCCTGCCTGGCCTCCATGTTGGCTACTGCTGCTCCTGCCTGGCCTCCATGTTGGCTACTGCTGATCCTGCCTGCCCTCGATGTTGACTACTGTTGCTCTTACCTGGCCTCCATGTTGGCTCCTGCTGCTCCTGCCTAGCCTCCATGTTGGCTACTGCTGCTGCTCCTGCCTGCCCTCCATGTTGGCTACTGTTGCTCCTGCCTGGCCTCCATATTGACTACTGTTGCTCCTGCCTGCCCTCCATGTTGGCTACTGCTGATCCTGCCTGGCCTCCACGTTGGCTACTGCTGTTCCTGCCTGGCCTCCATGTTGACTACTGCTGCTCCTGTACTGGCCTCAAATGACTGTTGCTTGACCTCCACTGGCCTCCAATGACTACTGCTGCTCCTTCACTTCATTTGTAACCTTTTTCCTGCATAGACCCTGTAATGGTGAATTTCCTGCATAGACCCTGTAATGGTGAATTTCCTGCATAGACCCAGTAATGGTGAATTTCCTGCATAGACCCTGTAATGGTGAATATTGAAGTGAAAAAAAAATGACTTTGAGATATTGAAAAGATAATGATGTTACTAACATGTAGAGCCCTAAATTCAACCAAATACGCTACCCCCGTATCAGCTAGATGCTTTAAACTATGAAATCCGAAGAAATCCGAAATTCGGTCGAACCGAACTTTTAAAAAAAATCCGGAAGTCCGGTCGGAATGAACTTTTGAAAAGTTTGCTCATCTCTAATTATTAGCCCCCTATAATTTACTAACCTCAGATATCAACTGTATCTCAAACTCATCCCGCAGCTTGTCAAGAATGACATCCACGCTGGCTTTTCGAGCAGGTGCAGAAGTGGGCACCTCCTCAGCTGCAGGTCCTTCTAGCTGGTCTAGGAGAATCTCCACCAGTTACACAGAGGAAAGAGACAATAATTTTTAGGATTTTTCACTTAAATGGGCCATTGTATGTGAGGCACAGCTATAGTAAGGCAAGTTAGTGGGGAGCAGGAACACTGATGCAGGAGGCGCTGCAGCAGCTGTGGCTGCGGGTGCTGAAATGTTTTGAGAGGCTGGCTGTGCTGGAGGGGCTGATGATGAAGAGCCAGCTGCTTATTGATCACTGCCACTGGAGGCAGGCATAGTGATGGCAAGAAGGGAGCCACCCCTTTAATTAAAAAGGTGCTGCAGTGGCTGAAGATGATTACTGCATCGGCTGACACCGGAGAACAGTAGCTGACGTTTCAGCCAGCGCCAAATCAAGTACCTGTCACTGAAAGGCAATGGGAGGCTGATGTTGCAGATCTGACAGCAGAAGAGAGGCTCCTTTGAAGAAAGAAGCTGAAGAACCGAAGCAGGTAACTATTGCAGAGGCTGGGGAATGCTGGTGAAACCACTGACTGGTGGACAGAGATGGCTTGCTAGGTGTTATTAGCAGGGAACTAGGTGTTGGGGTGTATCAACTAGGCACTTGTCACGGTGGCCAGGAGTGGTATGCCCACTTGTGGGTATACTAACACTGGCTTTGAAAGGGTAAAACAAGTTGTGTAAGTGTAGGTGCAGGTGCAAGATGACCACTGAGTTCAGGACTTAAACAGGAACAGTTTACTTCCTCTTCTTTAGTGCAATACAGCTTATACGTTTGAGGATAAGGTGCAATAAGTAATCACAAAAAATAGAATAGTCCTTTCTCTTAGTTGACAACACAGAGTAGGTAACTTGGCTGCTTGAGGTATCTGTAGTAAATGTTATTTGTTTAGAATAAAGCTAAGGGTCTGTCTTGGGGCCTTGTCTAAGAGTGCAGAACTCTGCGGGCCAACGTGTAGTATAAGTTTCCAACTTGCTTAAAGACTCTCATACTTGCGGTTTAGAACAGAGATATACCGCGTTCTGCCAGAAGAGCCCAGAGAGTGTCAGGTGTGGTAAAGCTAACCTCTCAAGGTACCCTAAAAAGGTCAAGCTGGAATCAATGGAGTTTGTCAGCTTGTTTGCACTTTGCTCCACTGCAGACAAATCCCTAGCTTCGATTGTCCTGACTAAGCTGAAGAGGTTACTCCTGGCATAGACACGGTTTTAGAGGCACTCAAGCTAATGATTGGTGAACACAAAACAGACCAGTTAATACAATTAACTCTTTACAATCCTTCAAATATGCAGGAGAAAGAGTTGGGCTCATAGTGTAAGTCTATGGAGCCTGACTCTTTTTCTCACACAGAGCAGGGAGCGGGCGTGCTGCACTGCAGTCCTCTCTCCACTCATTCTCTCGATCAGTACAGGTCTAAACACTGAGACCCGGACCGATCAAAACTTTTGACGTGTCTCTATGATGTGGTCAAAAGTTTTTACATACAACAGATACACTTTAAAAGGAGCTGCAGCACTTTGCCTGTGCTGTTGCTCTTTAATTCTCTGGAATGGTGGCTGTTCAGACATGCAGATCATAGCCCCATGTAAAAAAAAAACAGCAATCATCTAACAAACTAGCAAATGCTTGTTCGTCAACTGATTACATCTTTTGTGTAACACTATAAATTATCATTTGTTGGCAATACATATATCTGTGTAAACAGGTGCCAACAATAGTAAACAGCCACATAAAGGATTTAACGATTATTTGTGCAGTGTCCCAGAGTGGGTGTCCACTGCTTTATAGTAGCATGTGTAGGTCTGTACTATGTGTTTATATGCTTTGTGATAGGAAGATGTAGTTTGCACTTCTACCACCAGATATAATCATACCTTATAACTTATGTAGCATGGCTGAAAAAGTTAAAAAAAAAAAAAAAAGGGTGAACTGTGTTAACTTTTGCATTTATCCTTTGTCTATGTCACTGTTTCATGTTCTATTGTGCACCAATCCTTGAGCTTGGTACTCCACAGTGTTTCTGTAGCCTATTACAGGGTAGTTTTCCTTGCCTAATCAGGTCACCCCTTAGGATATAAGTACTGAGGTAACAGTAGTTTAGGGGTTTCCGTAATTTCCAGGACCCATTTGTGGGACTTTATAGAGTCTATCCCAGTGGTGGCTCAGTGGTTAGCACTGGAGTGCTGGGTTCAAATCCCACCGAGGGCAACATCTGCAAAGAGTTTGTATGTTCTCTCCGTGTTTGCCTGGGTTTCCTCCAGGTACTCCGGTTTCCTCCCACACCCAAAAACATACAGATAGGTGAAGCGCTGCAGAATCTGTGTGCGCTATACAAATTAAAAAAAAACAAAACCTTGTTTTACTTTCTATCCTAGCCATGGAGGAATAGTGCAACTCATGTCATGAGGGTCAACCCTATCAACTCTTGGCGGCAATTCCCTCAAGTCCTAGCAGCATTCCAGGATATTTAAGTTAAAGGCTAGGTAAGCGCAGTTAGCCAAAAATGTCACTGCTCGTGCTAGGATTCCTTAGGAATCACCCCAACAGCCCCCACAGCTGAGTACCTTATCTGGATAGGGCCCCTAACCTTCATCTGCCTATGTAAAAGAAGCCTGATTTTTAGATTGCTGACAGAACATGAGTAGCATTGTAAACAGAGACGAGGAAGGAGATGGAGAGAGTTGCAGCACAGTGGAAAGACATTAAAATCGACCCTTTAACATGGGTCGATTATAAGCAAGGATCATTCCTTTGCAAGTAAAATGTACACAGTGAGAAGAAGAAAGATTCTGGAAAATGTTGCATGAAAGTGCAAGCGATTGGCTATAAGGGCTAAAAAAAGATCCCCAAGACAGCAGGTGTGCTACCTAGGAACGTAGGTGGTATCATAAACATTGAAATATAATACCAGGGGTAGGTATAGTACATGACTGTAATGATCGGTGGTTGGCAGAAAAGCATAGCCCGTTTTTGGGGGCAAATACCCTAGGGACAATAAAGAAGGAATACAATGCCAAAATGTGCCACAATTCTATCCAGTTGAGGCAATCCTCTGCAATCAAAATAGTAGGATTCAAGGATGATAAATTTGACCAACTCAAATATTGCAGCAAACTGGACAGGAGATATGTGCTGTTAATATACTTAGAGAACAATTGAATACACTTTACTTGTTGTATGGTTATATGCAGTAATCAATAAGTTATACGAATCCCAAAAAGGCGCCAATGAAAATTAAAATTTGTCCTGCAAAAAACAAGCCCTCATGTTGCTAAAACTTAAAAAAAAATATATATATATATGACTCTTGAAGGGCAAAGTTAAAAAGTAAGACACTAGTTTGATTACTTAGGGTCAAAATAGGCCTGTCACTCCAGGGTTAAAAGAAATCAGAAAACCCAAAAACCCAGACATAGAAACAGGTCAGAACTGGTTGTGAAACTTCTCTGAACCTCTGTCATTAACGTGTCAAAGCTGCCATGAAAGCAATCATTTTATAAAGCCTGATCTATAAAAAGAGATCTATTTAAATATTCACAAGTACACTCCTCTGTAGCGTCGCCTAGCAGATTGTTTCTGACATTAGTGAAATACTGCTTTGTTATTTTATGTAATTAAATTGTATTTAGCTCCAGAGGTTTAAAATGTCTGTCACATTTTTGCAATACATAAATCTGAATTACTGCAGAGTTGCCATCCCACTTATATACAACAAATCACAATTCTTTTGCCTGCCTTGCCATTAACAAGACATAAAACATTTAATTGTTTGCATTAATTAGACATTATTATCTTTTGCCCTGAAACCGTAAAACTAAATTAAGTCTAATAAAAAGTGTCTCTCTCCTTGACATTGCAGAATACTGTAGATCCTCAGAAGGAGCTAGCCAATGTCTGCCTCGCCACAAATAATGCCCCAACATGTAATGTTCAGAACCCTGGCTATACATACCATACTGGTATCCTCAGTTTAGAAAATTAATGTTATTCTCAGTATAATGAACCATTTACGATGCACATTCACCATTAATTTAAACTCATTGTGCAGATCTAACACCAAAGAGTAATCTAAATCCATGTGTGTCCCCCACACGAAATGGACAGATTTGGTATACCTTGGGAGTAATTTATAAAGGGTTTTTTTTTTTTTTTTTTTTTTAAATAGCAGCGGATTTCACTCTACGATTCCTGTACTGTCAGTTTGTATGGTTTTACATACTCGCACCGGATTTTTCATTTCACTTCAAGTATGTAAACCCCATTCCCCTTAACCCCTTCCCTCCCGAGCTAATTTTCGTTTTTGCGCTTTTTTTCTCCTCCTCTTGTTTAAAAGGCCATAGTGCTTGCATTTTTTCACCTACAGACCCACATGAGCCCTTATTTTTTGTGCCATTAATAGTAATTTGCAATGACAGACTTAATTTTTGCATAAAATATGCTGCAGAACCAGAAAAAAATTATATGCGCAGTGAAATTGAAAATAAAACACAGTATTTCCTATTTGGGGGGGATATGTTTACACCATTCGACCACTGAAAAAACTGATATATTCTCTATTGTCCTCACATCAGGCCAATAAAATGGATCTGCCCTCCGCAATAGCTCTGCTGGGGGGGATCCAGCCACTAGACACCAGGGAGAAGGGCTATGGAGGACTTTTAAATGCAACTGTCATGTTTGACAGCTGCATTTAACTGTCCTTATTAGCAGGTACATCGATCGTCCATATCTGCTAATAGCCGCAGTCCTGGGCTACAGAAAACAGCCGGGATTTCGTGACCCCTCTCTGAACCTCCCCACCCGCAGCAGCACGTATCGGTACGTCCTTCTGTGGGAAGGGGTTAACCAGCCATGGCCCAGTGAATACTTCACCCTTATGTGCTCAGGCCTGCTTCGGTGGCTGCAGTGGGAAAGCGCACTAATTGACTGAGCGGGAGACCAGGGAGCCAGGAGCCAGAGAAGCAGGCCGGAGCGTGGATAGGTAAAGTATTCACTGGGTCGCGGCAGGTTAAGTGGGACAGGGCTTTACATGAAAAATCTGCTACGAGTATGTAAACCTATAGAAAATGTCAGTACTGGGAATCGCAGCGGATGTCGCTGCGGAACTCGCAGCATGAAATCCTCTGTGATCCATTACGCATGAACCCACCCTTAATGTTAGAAGGGTTAGGGTTAGAGTTAGGCTTTTTTTAATCAATTGTATTTTTATTGTTGTTTTAAGACAATAACATGTAAATGGTAGCATTTCACAAAATAATGCTATAAAACACACCGTGGTAAATAAAACAAAGGACTTCAGAGTGTTGTATACAAATAAAATAAGCAAAATTCAGAACAGTTAAATAACATTTGTGCATCATATCAAGGTTCATCACACTGTCCACTAACATTGTAATATCAACTTATATCTACTAAACTACATAGTGAACCACAGGGAGACAAGACAAAGAAAAGACAAGGACAACAGGAGGGCAACACGGGGTTAACAGGCAGGAAAATAACATCACTAGAGGTTGGAGGATTATGGGATGAGTCATTGTAGGCATCCCATGAGTCCCACACTTTCCGAAACTTGTCCACTCTGTTGTCCTATGAAGCTGTTAAGAATTGGGTTAGAGTAAGGCCCTTAGGGAATGTTCACACTGAGCAAATCAGGCGGAAAGTTCTGCTGCAGAATCCCGCCTGTCTCAGTGTGAACATACCCTTAACCTAACCCTTCTTCTGATTGCTAAAATAGTGGCTACTATTTTGAATGAATTACCTGAAACCAATTCCAAAAGTTTCAGATTCATCGAAATCCAAACCTTTAGTGAAATCTGCAACAAATTTTATTAGTTCTAAATCGATTCTCGAATCGCTACTCAAGACACTTTGTGAAGATATAAAAAAATTATGGCCTCAATAATTTTTTTTACATATTATTCATGAAGTTACAGCATATAACTTTGTAATGTAACTTTATTAAAGAAAATGTCATTAAAAATTTTTTTTATATATTTTCATTGACTGGCAGTACTAAGGGAGAACTGCAGGGCTTTAGACTGACAGCTATCTCTGCTTGCTCTTCTTCACTATGCCATGGTATTCTTCACACAGACAGCTTTCCCAATTTTAATGTCTATTCTAATGCTTATATGCTTTAGAACAGCTATTAGAAGGGGCTCATCACTATCACTCACTAAAGCTGCATGCCGCAGAATTAATGGTAGGGATGGTCCGAACCTGCCGAGGTTCGGGTTCGTATGAACCCGAACGCTCGACAGCAGATTCCCGCTGTCTGCCCGCTCCGTGGATCGGGCGGATCCAGTGAGAGTAACGCCTGGAAAACTGAGATACAGCCTATGGCTATGGCTGTATCCCAGTTTTCCAGGCGGTCCTCCCGCTGGATCCGCCAGCTCCACGGAGTGGGCAGACAGTGGGAATCATTACTGAGGGTTCGGGTTCGTACGAACCCAAACCGAACTCTGTTCGGACCATCCCTAATTAATGGTATCTAAGTGTTCTCAAGCCTCTACCACTCAGCAGTTTCTAACACAGCCACTGATTGCAGCCATGTTGCCCCTTACTGCTGCCAGTCAGTGAAAACATAAAAAAAATTACATTTTCTTTATTGAAACTATATTACAACAGTATATAACTTTATGAAAGAAATGTAAAAATAACCCTCCGACATACCCCTTTAAGCATAAACCATATATACCTTTATTCATGTAACGTAATCTGTCTTATGAACATCATGCACATTGTTAAAGATCTCTGAGCCTTAGGCTATGTTCACACATTTTTTTTTAGCTCCGTTTAAACTGACATCCGTCATTTTGAGTCTAAAATAATGAATGTCATTTACCTGTCTGGCCTCCCCTTAGTGGAATGACGGCTGTTTGTACATTATTCTAGTTTAGGGTTTCTAAACAGTCTTTGGGTACGGCTTAATTGAAAAGTCCATTGAATTTAATAGTAAAAACGGAGAAAGAACAGAGACAAAAGAAAAACTGTGTGTGAGCAAGTAATAAAAAATGTCAGCTGTTTGCAAAAGACATCCAAAAAGAATTGTCAAGATCATTATTTTGACGTCCACGACGATAACGTCTATTATTCAATACATTGTGTGCATTGGACGTCCGTCTTTCCATTGACTTCAATGCATTGCATTGCAGTCAGTTAAATTGCGGCAAAAACGGATGTTATTTTAAATTTCAAAAGCAGCCGCCTTTTCTCTACTTTTGACATTGTGTGAAAATAGCCTTAAAGTGTCACTGTCGTTAATTTTTTTTTTGCAGAAATCAATAGTCCAGACTATTTTAAGAAACCTTGTAATTGGGTTTATTAGCCAAATATGCAATTATCTGCATGTAAAAAGCCTTTTTCCAGGTACCCCCTCCTCTCCTTTCTGCCATCCACTCCTCAGAATCAGAAAATCTGGACTGTTTTTTCATCAGTCGGATCTGTCTGGTCTATGAAGAGGGGAGGGGGGAGGAAGAAGGAGCGAGATTAACCGACAGCTGAGAGCTGAGAACAAAGGATTGCACTGTGGGGGAGCTATTCACAGTGCTATTCGGAGTTTAGAGAGGTCAGTGGTGACTGTCAGAGGAGAGAGCCCCCGATGTGAATGTAAATGAACTCTTTGTTGTCCTGTTTTGCTGCTTTTACTTTCTCTCTCATAGGAAAATCATAAAGACAGAAGGGAGAGTTTCAAACTGCTTTTCCATGATAAAAATTCATTTTTTGGCTAATAAAACCAATCACAAAGTTTCTTAAAATCGCCTGGACTATTGACTTCTGCAATAAAAATTTTAACGATAGTGACACTTTAACCGGACCGAAGCAAATTTTATGAATATGACCTGTGTCACTTTATTCATTAATAACTTCGGGATGCTTTTACCTATCCGGCTGATTCTGAGATTGTTTTCTCGTGACATATTATACTTCCCATTTCTTGTAAATTAGAGTCGATAAAAACCCAAAATAACGTGAAAAATTGTGAAAAAATGCATTTTTCCAACTTTAAAACTTTTCTGCTTATACAGAAAATGGTTATACCACATAAATTATATATTAAATAGCATTAGCAACATGTCTATTTTATGTTGGTGGCATTTATTAAACTATATTTCATTTTTTTTAGACAATAGAAAGCGTAAAACATTAGCAGCATATTTCCAGGGACCTGTTCAGGTTCCCACTCTGTATGTGTGCGGCTGTATTTTTTATGCGGCTGGAAATGTGCGGCTGAAACTACGGCCGTGGGAAAAAATAGACATGCGGCTGAAAACATACAGTCATTTACTTGGAAATCTGGTTCAACTAAAAATAACAAATAAAATCTTAAGAAAGTGATGCAAACACCTCTGGGAAAGCAGGGAAACAGTTTACATGAATTGCTATTACCGGGGTTTGCGATCCTCTGCAGTATGCCGATGCCTCTCATGGTTAATATATTGAATTAATAAAACACATTTTCGTTGTAATAAAGTCTCTTTCATTGTTCAATAATTTAATTTAAGCGATTCCATCATTTTGCTATTAAATATACTGTTAAAATAAATATATATATATAAATAAATGTATATTTATATATATATTTATTTTTTGACAGTATATTTAATTGCACAATGATGGATTCGTTTAAATTAAATTATTGAACAACGAAACTGATTTTATTTCAACGAAAATGCGTTTTATTAATTAAATATTAATTAGTACAGGAAGCTCCAGTAAGCCGTTAATTCATATCGCCGGCAATAGAGCATTCTGTACTAATCATCACTTTACTTTAATTAAAACATCAAATGTTTCTTCTAATTATGTTATCACAATAGCATTATTAGAAGAAACATTTAGAATTATATGTGCGCTCAGCTGATTGGCTGATCGGCTCAGCGCACATATAATGAGCCGGTCCGCAGTACAGTGACTTCATTGTGCTGCGGACCAGCGAAGAGGACACATCGGGGTGAGTATAGAGCTCTCCCCACCCCCTCCCCAGCACTGCACCCCTCCCAGCAAGGAAGGGGGGTCTGACATCAGTCTGGCCCCCAAGGGGTTAAGGGGGATGCAATCCATCCCCCCCTAACCCCTTGGGGGCCAGACTGTAAGCAGCGATCTGTAAAGATGCTGCATACTGTAAGGTGCACAACACCGCTCACAATGATGGGTGTTGTGCTCCTGTTTGTGTGTTTTTTGTGTGTTTCTCCCTTTTTGTTTTTCAGATATCGGTATCCTGTGGATTACGTCGGATTCCGTGGACTACGTCGATGACCAGCGGTTGTTTGTTGTTGTTTTTTTTAATAAAATGGTCAATGAGGGGTGTGGGGGTGTTTTTATTTGAATTAAAAAAAAATTCACTTGTGTGTTGTCTTTATTTCTTTACTTTATAGACTTAGTAGTGGAAGCCGTCTAATAGACGGAATCGGCATCATTGCCAGCTGTAAGTACTCCGTACGGACCGCCTGTCAATCCATGTCCGCATTTCCAGCCGCAAACAATGGTCTTGTCCATTTTTTACGGGTCCGTTTACGATCGGGCCGTAGATTTATACATAGTGTGCACTGTGCAGCCGTATATATCGTATACTTTCCAGCGTACGCATGAACCGGAAAAATCCGGCCGATGATTTACCGCCCGCAATACAGCTGCACAGATACAGAGTGTGAACCTAGCCGCTAAGTGTATTTGAGGGAACTGTATGTTGGAAAGCCCCACAAAGCACCCCATTTCATAAACTGCACCCCCAAAACTCTGAAAAAGCACATCCCGAAAGTTTTTTAACCCTTTAGGGGAGTCACAGAAATAAAAGCTTAGGGGGACATTTATTAAGTCTGGCGTTTTTTACGCCGGACTTAAAAATGTCCCCGCATCTCCAGCGCTACAGGGATTTATGTAGAGGCGGACTGCCTCTACATAAATCCCGTGCCCTCCGTTCCGCCCCCTTCACACCCCCGCCCCCCGGCGTACTCGGCGGAAAGTGGCGATTTGCGATAATTTTATTCGCAAATCGGCCATTTGCGAATAAAATAATGCGCAATTCGGCACTTTCCGCTGAAAATCATCAGTACGCCGGATGATACATGTCCCCCTAAGTGTGTAAGAAATTTGAAAATTAAATTTTTTTGTGCAGAGATTTTATTGTAATCCAATAAGTTTCATAATTATAAACCTATTACCAGAGAAATGCACCCCAATATTTATTGCCTTTTTCTGCAGTTTATAGAAATACCCCATATGTTGCCTTATTGCGCTATTTGACGCAACCACAAGCCTCAGAAATAAAGGAGCGCCCAGGGAATTTCAATGGCTCCGTTATATTTGGTCATTTCTGACTGTACCACTTCAGGTTGGCAGAGGCTCTGAGGTGCCAAAACCTAAAAAACACCCCTAAAGGGACACCATTTAGAAAACTACACCCCTCAAGGAATGTAACAAGGGGTGCGGTGAGCATCTGGACCCCACATGTGCTTCACAGATTTTCCGAACAATATGGCGTGAAAAAAGACAAAAGTATTTTTTACACTAAAACGTTGTTCTAGCCTTCAATTTTTCATTTTCACAAAAGGATAAAAGGAAAAAAAACACAAAACATGTAGCACGGAAATACCCAACATGTGGACATAAAGTGCCAAGCGGGCACAGCACGAGCGTCCAAAGGGGAGGAGCGCCAATTGGCTTTTGGAAGCTGGATTTCACTGGAATGGATTTCAAGGGCCACGTCGCATTTACAGAGCCCTTGTGCTGCCACAACACTGGAAACCCCCCACAAGTGACCCCATTCTGGAAACTACACCCCTTAAGGAATCTAACAAAGGGTGCAGTGAGCATATGGAGCCCACTGGTGACGGGCACAAATGTGAAAAAATGTGACACAAAAGTGAAAATTTTCATTTTTTCACTTTCACGGCACAAATGTGCCCGTCATCAAGGGGTCCATATTCTCATTGCACCCCTTGTTAGATTCCTTGAGGGGTGTAGTTTCCAGAATGGGGTCACTTGTGGGGGGTTTCCAGTGTTTTGGCAGCAAGAGGGCTCTGTAAATGCGACATGGCATTCATCATCCATTCTAGCCAAATCCAACCTCCAAAATCCAAATGGTGCTCCTTCCCTTCGGAGGCTTGCCCTGCACCCACATGGCGCTTTATGTCCACATGTGGGGTAAATTGCTCTACACATTTTGTGTTTCTTTTTTTCTTTTAACCCCTTGTGAAAATGATAAATTCAAGGCTAGACCAACATTATAGTGTAAAAAATGTAATATTTTATTTTCACGCCACATTGTTCCACATTTGTGCCCATCACCAGTGGGGTCCATATGCTCACTACACCCCTTGTTACATTCCTTGAGGGGCATAGTTTCCATAATGGGGTCACTTGTGGGGGGTTTCAACTGTCTTGGCAACACAGGGGTCTTGTAAATGCAACATGGCCCCTCGAAATCCATTCCAGCCAAATCCAGCCTCAAAAAAACAAATGGTGCTCCTTCCTTTTAGAGGCTTACCCTGCACCTGCATGGCGCTTTATGTCCACATGTGGGGTATTTCCGTACTCATAGGAAATTGCTCTACACATTTTGTGTTTTTTTTTTATCTTTTAGCCCCTTGTGAAAATGAAAAAATCAAGACAAAATCAATGATTTAGAGTAAAAAAAATTTTAAAAATTACACTAAATGTTGGGCTAGCCTTGATTTTTTCCCATTTCCACAAGGGGTTAAAAAAGAAAATAAACGCAAAACGTGTAGGGTAGTTTCCTCTGAGTACGAAAATACCCCACATGTGGGCATAATGTGCTATATGGGCACAGGGCAAGCCACCAAAAGGACAGAGCGCCATTTAGAGGCTGGAATGGAGGATGGAGGCCATGTCGCAATTACAAAGCTCCTGTGCTGCCAGAACAGTAGAAACCCCCCACAAGTGACCTCATTATGGAAATTACACCCGATAAGGAATCTAACAAGGGGTGCAGTGAGCATATGGACCCCATTGGTAACAGGCACATATGTAGAACATGTGCCGTGAAAATAAAAAATACCATTTTTTTGTCATTTTAACGTCCCAAATGTGGCCGTCACCAGGGGGGCCATATCCTCACTGCACGCCTTGTTAGATTCCTTATGGGGTGTAGTTTCCAATAGGTCACTTGTGGGGGGTTTCAACTGTACTGGCCGCACAGAAGCTTTTAAATGCAACATGGCAAGTCTCTAAAGGGAATGGCGGCCATACCTATTTAGCTGGGGAAAAGGGACCATTCTAAATTATTTGGGGGTATTAGGCCAATTATTAGTTTATAAGTTTGAAAAGGACAGGTGTCCATCAAATTCAACCTGTGTTGATCCAGAGGAAGGCAAAAAAAAAACTCGTATGGCAGACGACAGTAGCCTCATCACTGGGAAAAAATTCCTTCCCGACTCCATAATGGCAATCAGAATAATCCCTGGACCAACGTGACCCCTGAAATAGGAATAAGGGACAGAATTTAGAAAATGTACAACCCCAATGATGTGTGGTACGCCTTGAAGCGATCCTGTATGCAGAGGCCGGGGTGATCAGGACAGGTGGCACACTGGAAAATGACGTCCTTCCTGATCCCCCTGTTACGCCACACTCTGCACTTCTTCTGGGGTCTCCTATTTTCCAGTGTGGGCGACGTCACCTGGAAAATGTTGCCCTGGTGCGATATGGGGTCCCTCATTTCCAGAAGCGCTGGGTCCGCTCCATGGCTGCTAAATATTAGGGCTCTATTACTGCTTCTGATATGTTCGGATCGTGCCACAAGCTACAGTAGCTCGGGCAGCGAGGGACCGGAATAGGGGGTGCTGGTATAAAAGTTATCCCCGTACGGGTGGTAACCTTTATCCAGCAGTGGGAAGATCACTTCCCAAACAATCTTCCCACTAACTCCGAGGATGGGGGGGGGGGGGGGCATCTGGGGGCTGCATTCGGGTGTCCCTTCCTTCATACACTCTAAGGGTACGTGCACACTGTGGAATGGTGAAGGATAACCCTTTGTGCATTCCGCAGCTGGCACCCACAGGCAGACTGATGCGGGCACTCGTCTCTGTCCGTGTCATAGACTCCATTCTATGCACGGGCGGATTCCACTCTCCATCCAATGTGTTCATTCTTTGGACGGACGATGGAATCCGCCCATGCATAGGATAGAGTCTATGACACGGGTGGAGACACACGCCTGCATCAGTCCGCCGGCGGGTGCCAGCTGCGGAATGCACAAAGAGTTATCCTTCGCCATTCCGCTGTGTGCACGTACCCTAAATCTGTAAGTGTACTCTGAGGTACTCTCACAGAGTTTGTAGAATTTCACGCCATACCGTCATCTCTTATTGGGACGGTACTGGAAGAAAAGACGTGTCTGGGGGGGAGCGTACGCTACGCTACCCCCAGACACATCACTGGAAGATGAGGATGAACGGAGGAAAAAAGGATCCCCCCCCCCCCCCCATTTATCCTCACTGGCTGTTTCGGTGTCGGAGGCAATAATATTGTATGCGTCCGACACTGAAAACGCCCTGGGGGCCATTTTTATATAGGGATTGGTATATGGGGTATGTAGTGGTGTAGTGTAAAACTTTATTCAATGTAGTGTAGTGTAATGTAGTGTTTTTTACGGGGGTTTTTTAACATTCAGTATAAAAAAAAACCTATGCCAAAAATGGTGCAGCACTTATCAGCAGACCGTGACCGTAGGATATAGAAAAAAACACCCTACGCCAAAAAGGAGGAGTTGCTGATTAGCAGCGCACTTATGTGCGATGCAGATCAACACTCAGCGGCGTAAGGGTGCGGAAAATACAAAAAAAAAAAAATTGGAAAAAAAAACATTTACTACATGCTGAACATCCCTATAGCTGCTGATAAGTGTATTACACTTTTCAGCCGCTAGAGGACAGCAGAGTGCCAAAAAAAGTCAAGGACATCCGAGGGGCCAACGGAAAAGGTTGAAGACCCAAACGGAAGAAGATGACGTCACGGAACCCGGAAGACACCGATCAGGACCCCGAGATCCGGTGAGTATGGCCAAATACCTGCTCTGGACCCCTCAGCTACCTAGCTGAGGGGTCCAGAGCAGGTATTTATCATTTTTGGGGACTTTGATCGCCGTGATCGGGACTTTTAACAGTAATGGCGGTCGGTGCTGTCTCGGCCTCCATGCCGACAAGGAGAGATGGCCTGCAGTGCACTTCAGCAGGCCATCTCTCCCGATCGCATACGGCCGGTCCGCGGCGCCCTCTTAAAGGACCCGCGTACCGGTACGTCATGGGTCCTTAAGTGACAGTGATCCATGACGTACCGGTACGTCATGGGTCCTTAACAGGTTAAGCATAATCCTAAACCCCACAAATCCAGTAACCCCCTACTGTTCCACCCTGTCTTGCTGAGGATCTACTGTCTGCACAAATTTTGTTCTTTCTTAAATACAAAAACGCAACTCTAAATGCATAATAAGAATGTAGATGAGATTGTAAATAGCAAACAGCCAAGTAAAATTATAAAATTAATGTAGAGATGAAGATAGAGATGTAGACTACATTATAAGTATACAAAACAGATGACTACACATGTGTAAGCATGCTCAATTCATAAAGCCTACAATGCTTTAGTCAAAATTAAGTATAGGTATTAGAAATAAATTTGGGAGTGTGAGCTAATCACATTCCAATAAATGTGCAATCATAAAAAGTATATGTGTATTATAATTAGAGATGAGCGAACCTCGAGCATGCTCGAGTCGATCCGAACCCGAACTTTCGCCATTTGATAAGCGGTGGCTGCTGAACTTGGATAAAGCCCTAAGGCTATGTGGAAAACATGGATATAGTCATTGGCGGTATCCATGTTTTCCAGACAACTTTAGAGCTTTATCCAAGTTCAACAGCCCCAGCTAACCAAATACTGAACGTTCGGGTTCAGATCGACTCGCACTCGAACTCGGTTCGCTCATCTCTAATTATAATACATTTATGTAAGTGATATATGCAAATGACAAGTAGATGCAAAAAAAAAGTATATACGCTCCATGGAAATCAATGGGAAATTGGCAGGCAGTGTATACACTGTATAGAATGACAGCCATAACTGATCACGATCATTAAAATAATGAACATGCTTACAATTTATCCCTTGTTTTTGTTTCAACATTGTTTTATTTTCACTTAAAATCATGGCCACATTTGGTTTTATTTTATGTGTGTGAACAGAGCCTAATAGTGGAAAACTGGTGTTTCAAGACTGATTACATATAGGAATTTTCTTGATAGCTGGTAATTCTAAAAGCTTGCTATTAATTACTTGTATTTAAATACTTGTAAAAACAACTTTATCTTAACTATTCCCTTTTATATGCCATTAAAAAGTGACTTAAATAAAGGAAACTGATGCCGAAATCTTAAATTAGACAAAAAAAAAAGCTGATAGAGAAAAAATAAAGACATTAGAAGTGTTGTTTTTTATGCTCTGAAGCAGTAAAAACAGTAAGACATTTTTCAACCCCAAGGCACAGACAGATTGGGTGCCATCTAGTCTAAATACACGATCCATTTTTGATTGATGATAGCTTCAAACCAAAGTTGTTAGCGGCAATCACTTTGTATACAGTTGTAATGTGTTCATGCATTGTTGATTTCTAAGGAATAAAAGTGTTGCGTATTATATTTTGTGAAGTAAGGGATCAATATTAAATTAATGCTTAAACAAAATAAGCAGTTTAATTTCAAATAACATGTACTAGAATTACAGGAAAGTACCAAAACATTAACTACCAAACATATGGAGGCTCTAGGAAGCTCAACTGGCAAGTTTAATGCTGCTTGCTGCTCACAATACTAATACAGGTTTAAGTAAAAAAAAATAAAAAAATAAATACATTGATGGTATATCACTAGACTATGCCCTTCATGTTTTACTGGTGGCACCATACTACTGTCAGGGCCGGTTTTAGACTAAATGTGGCCCTGGGCAAAGTTGAAGGTGGGGCCCCAAATGCTAAAATATTGCAGCAGCAATTTAAGGTTCCCATACACTTTACACTTTTGATGGTGGTACCTGCTGCTCGTGGTGGGTTCAGCCATCAGTGTAAGGAGTATGAGGCTCTCTGGACAGTCCTCTGACAGATGATATCAGTGGACATAGGGGGTTAGGCTTGATGGAAAATCAATGCCCAACCTCTTTGTTCTCAAAAAGACAAGCCGCCATCAGATCTGTGTGGCTACAGCTTACAGAAAACTCAGCTGTGCCGAACATTCCTGTGTATGGGGAGGACAGGGCCAGATGAGACATATATATATATATATATATGTATATATATGTACATCATAAGTGATGTGTGCGCAGCCCTTGCTGTATATAGTGAACAATAAGGATATATATTACCTGATCACATTCCCCGGTGTCCTCAGGCCTTGTCTGTGGGATCCCCCAGTCCCAGCTCTCACTTCTAGTCCTCTCTCTGAAGTGATAGGCCGTTCAGCCAGTCACTGGCCGTAACAAACAGACAAGGCCTGAGGACACCGGGAACGTGATCAGGTAACAGCTTTATTATGTTATACGCACAATCATCAGCCAATGATTTTTACACTTGCCAAAAGACAATGATCATTTGATTACTGTTGTCTCTATATACACAGAGCGATATCAGCTGGATTCGGACAATTTTTGCTCCGTGTATTATGGCCCCTAGTCACATTGAGTCAATTCTGAAGGTTACATGCCAGGACCGCCGCTACATGCTGGAACTGCCGCTACATGTCAGGACTGCTGCTACATGACAGGACTGTCACTAGGGGTGTAAACAAAAAAACTATTTATATGCATTGTTTTAAAAAATAAAATAAAAAATCACTATATCAGGACCAAATATTACCTCCTTACCGTAATTGAAGAAAACTTTACTATATATAGGACAATATTACCTCCATAGAGTGACCGATATTAGCACCACACCATGACCGACACATAATGATTCTATATACACTATATACAGATCAATATTACCGCTATAGAGTGACCGCCACATAATGACTCTATATACAGACCAGCACACACCATGACCACCACATAATGACTCCATATATACACCATATACAGACCAATATTACTGCCATAGAGTGACAGCCAAATAATTACTCTATATACACTATATACAGATCAATATCATGTGGCGATCACTCTATGGTGGTAATAATGGTTTGTATATAGTGTATATATAGAGTCATTATGCATTATGTGGCGGTCAGTCTATGGCGGTAATATTGGTCTGTATATAGTGTATATATAGAGTCATTATGTGGCGGTCACTCTATGGCGGTAATAACTCTATATACACACTATATACAGACCAATATTACTGCCAAAGAATGATCACTGCATAATGACTTTATACACACTATATACGGACCAATATTACCACCATACAGTGACCACCACCTTATTTTTTTCTCAATAAAATACACTTTGTTGCCTTACTGACATCATCATCCAGCTGCGTCTGAAGACTTAAAGAACAACTCCCATGAAAAACTTTTTCCCAGTAATTGAAGCACATTACAAAGTTATATAACTCTGTAATGTGCTTCAATCACCTATCTGCCCCCCTTCCCTGTCTCTTCCCCACTCCACCCCCTCACCAGGAAGTGCACTAAACTAATATATACCTAATTACTGTCGTCACCAGTTTCTTCTCTCAGCTCCTTCTTGTGAGGATGAGTCATCAGCAGGAGGGCTGCTCTAGCTCCTGTTACACCAGCCTCCCCCTCCCCTGCCTTGTCAGGTGACTCAGCTTGCTCAGCTCCCATTGGCTGAGCAACTGCAAGCCATCTGAGTCATGTCACTTGCTTATCTTCCCTAGTGACATGACTCATTCACTCGCTGAGTCCATTGGGCAGCAGGAAAGAGTATGAGGGGAGGGGGGAGCTGCCTATGTGCAGGGAGTCTGTCAGGAGGCAAGATAAGCAAGTGACATGACTCAGATGGCTTGCAGTTGCTCAGCTAATGGGAGCTGAGCAAGCTGAGTCACCTGACAAGGCAGGGGAGGGGGAGGCTGGTGTAACAGGAGCTAGAGCAGCCCTCCTGCTGATGACTCATCCTCACAAGAAGGAGCTGAGAGAAGAAACTGGTGACGACAGTAATTAGGTATGTGTGAGTTTAGTGCACTTCCTGGTGAGGGGGTAGAGGGGGGAAAAGACAGGGAAAGGGGGCAGATAGGTGATTGAAGCATATTACAAAGTTATATAACTTTGTAATGTGCTTCAATCACTGGGAAAAAGTTTTTCATCGGAGTTGTCCTTTAATTAGTGGGCACGGCAATTGGACCGTGCCCGCTAATAGCCGCAGCCCCGGGCTACATGTGGCACCCAGGACTGCGGCGGTTCAGAGCAGGGTCGCCGCGCGGCCCCGCTCTGAACGCCCCCACCGGCACGAGGACATACAGTTACGTCCTCATGGGGGAAGGGGTTAGATGTCATATTCACTATATTATACTTTCTTTATTTGTGTTAACTTTAATGCTGCTTAGGTTTTCTAATTGTAAACTTGACAGCTGTGCTTCCTAGAGCTTCCATATGTGTTAAAGAGCTAATCCAGTCAAAACAATTTTCTAATATGTCATGCAGCGGTGCTTAAAAGTTTGCAAACCCTTTAGAGTTTGTTACATTTCTGCTAAATTTGACCCCAAACTATTTAGATTTTAACAGTCTCAAAGATGAGGTTATAAGTCCTGCAAAACATTTTGGGGGAGATTTATGAAAGGGTGTAAATATACACCTGGTGTAAACTGCCCACAGCAACCAATCACAGCTCAGCTTTCAGCTCTGGCAAAATATAAGAGGAGCTGTGATTGGTTGCTGTGGGAAGTTTACACCAGTGTATATTTTCACCCTGTCATAAATCTCCCCATTTATGTTGTTCACCAAAGAGAGACGTTTGAGAAATGAATGAAGGAAACAATGATTGTGAGATAAAAAGCTTCCTGAGGTAAACAGCAATTATGTTTTATATGTTATACAATGTTTTATATGTTATAAATATACACTATATGATATATATATATATATATATTATACAATGCATATTTTGCAACAAAAAGTATGTAGGATGTAATAATAGGAAATTCAAAATGTGCAGTTCTAAACGGTTCCAGAAATATGTCAATGACATTAAGAAACTTTTTTTCCATAAATTGGGATGCCATTTAGAGGTGGGAATATACAGTGCAAGCTGCAGAATTGTGAAGCCTTCTGGATATTCCAACTAAACATTAGCTTTACGAACGGTCAGAATTTAGAGAGAGAGCTGATTCTACAGTATTATGTAAACAGATACTATGAGCATCAATTAGTGGATACACATTGTCTTTCGGCTGCACTGACAATGAATAATTCCCACACAATCTTGCTGCAGTCAGCTGGTCCAGAATAGTGAGCCTTCTGGACAGTGGGGAGTGCAAGCTACAACCTGCGGCCTCCACACACCTACATACACGGTTGAGCTAGGAAGGAGAGATGGGTAAGTATGAAATAGGTAAGGAGTACTCCAATTAGCACAGGTAGTTGCTAGGATGCCACCCTACTAACTCTTTCGGCTGCACTGACAATGAATAATTCCCACACAATCTTGCTGCATTCAGCTGGTCCAGAATAGTGAGCCTTCTGGACAGTGGGGAGTGCAAGCTACAACCTGCGGCCTCCACACACCTACATACACAGTTGAGCTAGGAAGGAGAGATGGGTAAGTATGAAATAGGTAAGGAGTACTCCAATTAGCACAGGTAGTTGCTAGGATGCAACCCTACTAACTCAACGATGGGGCATTTAAATCACAATGGAGAGCAATATGTAACAACCCATGGGGGCTCCCATTAAGCCCGTAAACATTCATAACCCACTGTCCTGCCTAAGATTAAAAGCGACTCTGTACCCACAATCTGACCCCCCAAACCACTTGTTCCTTCGGATAGTGGCTTTTAATCCAAGATCTGTCCTGGGGTCAGTTCGGCAGGTGATGCAGTTATTGTCCTAAAAAACTACTTTTAAACTTGCAGCCCCGTGTCCAACAGCAGTATCTGTGCCCTAACTTTGCACCACCCCTCCGTCCCCCCTCCCCACCCTTTTCATCATTAGGAATGCCAATGGAACATTTTCTCCTGTCTGAACATTACACAGGTGCCTATGTGACAAGCTGACACAGGTGGGGAATAGGAGGCAATCTACCTGAAGCATTGCTAATGATGAGGATGGCGTGGAGGAGGGAAAGAGAGGTTGTGCCAGCCTAATGCATAGACATTCTAAGCCCCGGCCGTTGGCTCCATGTTTAAAAGTTGTTTTTTAGGACGATAACTGCATCACCTGCCAAACAGACCCCAGGACATATCTTGGATTAAAAGCAGCTATCCGAAGGTACAAGCGGTTTGGGGGGGTCAGATTGTGGGTACAGAGTCACTTAAACTACAATTACATATGTATGAAGATACAAAAGGGATTAAAGTACAAAGATGCCATCTCATCAGTGCTGATTCTATTTTTATCTTTTTATCCTAATTAATTTTAATATTTTTCATCATATTTGTTGGTCTGTTTTCTTTTTTTTTTGTATAGGCTTTTTATATGTCAAACCGACAGATAAGAATACCTTAACCGACACATAAGAATATCTTACTTAACTACCAGTCTAATCATTCCTCTAAAATCAGGGCCAGCTCCAGGTTTTTGCGGGCCCATGGGCGACAAAGCCTCAGCGGGACCCTTATTTATACACTATGCACAATAACGTGAGACACCACTAACATGGACAAACATACATAGACATATGTAGACACAAACATAGACACAAACATACATATTGACATAGACACTGACTGACTGACACACTCAGACACTGACACACAGCAGTTCCAGCTCAGTCTTCTCCCTCTTCCTCTCTGTCGGGTGTTCTCCCCACTGTAAGGTAGAGGACCTTTAGGCAGGGGCGTAACTATCACTGTAGCAGCCATAGCAGCTGCTATGGGGCCCACTGCATCAGGGGGCACTATAGCCTGCTCCTGCAATACTCTGGGCCCCTTGAGCTGTCATCATTTGCAGAACAAGTTGGCAGAGTGGGCCTTCTGGGATCTGCAAATGTCCCTTTAACTGAAAGCACTACAGTTATGACTACACTTCACGGCTTAGTGGTCAGTTGGGAGGGGGCCCAATCAAAAGTTTGCTATGGGGCCCAGCCATTTCTAGTTACGCCACTGCCTTTAGGTCATGTGATCAGGTCCTTATCCCTTTTCTCTCCCTGTGCAGGTCCTGCTCCTGTGTCTTCTGATGTTCATTTCTTACCCTACACTACAGTGAGCAGGCTGCACATCATAAAACCAGGCCCCTCTCCCTCTCTGGGCCCCTAGAGATGCTGTGGGCCCCAGCACTTGCCCAGGTTAGCCTTGTGCTGACGCCGGCCCTGCCTAAAATAAAGAATTCACTGCCTATGAGCCAATTCTTACATGTTAAAGACATTGTAGATGATGAGTCACACTTAAAATCAGCTTTTCTTACATCACTGCACTGTTTTTGCAACAGGGGCTATCCAAGATGTTTGGTCCAGCAACATAGTAGCGCTAAGGAATCGTACAATAAACCCACCCCTGTCTCCTTTGTTTCAGTTTATAGCTTTTTAAACAATGTCATAACCAAAATCATTAACAAACATTGTTCTTACATTTAAAAAAAATATTTTTCTAACATTAAGGGATTTCAGAATTCTTCTCTTATGTTTTACAGATGAGCCAAGAACCTAAGGGATTATATAGTAACATCAGAAGTGTCTAACAGGCTACGACTGGCTGGGGAAACCCCCAGTACCCCCCCCCCCCCCCATTCGACCACTGCACCCCAACAAGTTTTAGGCCTCCTCCGCCTGGGGGGAGCCACTCAACCGCCGGATGCTGCATCTGGTCTGACCCAGCTCTGCTGCTATGAAGCCCATCTTTTTGCACAGAACTTCACTGTGATGTCCAGTGCAGAGGGCACATAATAGGGCAGCAGGGACACTGCAGGCAGCTACTGTCTAGCTGTCATCTGGAGGGGGATGTAAGAGCAGGGTTTGGGAAAGGTGTACTGATCCAGCAGGAGTCCTCAACTGGCAGACTGCAGTCCGCACTTGGATTGTGGATGCCAATTGTCCAGACCCCCTGAGACTGGACTGAGAGCAGGCTCCTCAGGCAGTGCTTTAAAGGGGTATTTCCCCCAAGAGCTAAAAAAATTAAATGCCCCCAAACCTGGCTGTTCTTACTTACCAAGTCCCCCTGAGTATTTGGAGCCGTCTCTCATCTTTCTAGCTGCAGCCGTTCCCGAGAAAAAGTTTTTTCATAAAAGCCGACTATATCCAATATGGCGCCGGCCAGGAAACTACATTACCCAGCATGTAATGCTTCTCGCTGCTTGCTAGGACCTGTAGTTCTACAGAAGCTCTGTGACCTGATATATTGTGATGTGGATGGATAGCAGCTTGCTGGGTCCTCTAGTTCTACACAATATATCAAGTCACAGAACTTCTTTAGAACTACAACTCCCAGCAAGCTGCTATCCATCCACATCACAATATATGGGGTCACAGATGCGGATGGATAGCAGGATCATGGGGGTCGGCCAGGTCGGAGCAGACATGGGGGTTAGTTGTGCGGGGAGGCTGGGGGTTGGTGGCACGGGCCGCCATCACAGTGTCCTTTCCGGGTGGGTGTCGGGGTGCCGCTGGCCACTGTCAGTGTCCGGGCCGGGGGTGGGGGTTCGGGGTGCCGCTGGCCGCCATCACAGTGTCCGGGCCGGGGGTGGGGGTTCGAGGTGCCACTGGCCGTCATCACAGTGTCCGGGCCGGGGGTGGGGGGTCGGGGTGCCGCTGGCCGCCATCACAGTGTCCGGGCCGGGGGTGGGGGTGCCGCTGGCTGCCATCACAGTGTCCAGGCCGTGGGGGGGGGGGGGCGGGGGGCCACTGGCCGCCATCACAGTGTCCGGGCCGGGGGGGGGTGCCGCCGGCCGCCGCCAGAGTGTCCGGGCCTGGGGGGAGAGGGCGCTGGCCGCCGTCACTGTGCCCGGGCCGGGGGTGGGGGGTAGGGGTGCCGCTGGCTGCCGTCAGTGTCCGTTCCGGGGGGGGGGGGGGTGCCGCCGGCCGCCGCCAGGGTGTCCGGGCCTGGGGGGAGGGGGCGCTGGCCGCCGTCACAGTGTCCGGGACGGGGGTGGGGGGTAGGGGTGCCGCTGGCCGCCGTCAGTGTCCGTTCCGGGTTGGGAAGTGCCGCCGTCGGCGTGTCCAGGCCGGGGGGGAGGGGGTGCTGGCCGCCGTCACAGTGTCCACGCCGGGTGAGTTCTGGGGGGGTGCCGCTGACGGCCGTCTCTGTGGCCAGGGGTGCCGCTGGTGGCAGGGTGGGTTCCGGGGAGCGGGAGCGCTGGCCGGGGATGATTGTTCTGTCAGTCCAGGTGGGGTGGGATGGGGACCGGGGGGTGCCGCTGCTAGCGGGGGGGGGGATTGGGGTTACACACTGGGGGGGCTGCTTTCAGAGAGGGGAGAGTGATCAGCAGCAGCAGCAGCAGCTGTGACTGTCTTAGCGTGCTCCCTCCCTTCAGTGAGCCTGGTTAGAAGCACTAACCCGGCTCACAGAAGGGATGGAGGACACGTGATGCCGTCTCGGTAGGTGCAGGCCAGGAGCAGGGAGCGTGTCGAGTTGGACTGAGAGCTGATGATTCTATGCAATCGGTGGGGGTGAATGCAACTAGATAACAGCAAAACTGTGCAGAATCCATAATAACTTTATATTGGAAAGATGGAAAGCTACGGGTGGGTATTAATGTATTAATGCAAAAATAATTTTTGGGGGAGTACCCCTTTAAGGCTTGTATCAGAGTTCTGCCTCTTGAACTGAAACACCACCTCTTAAACCAGAGCTCTGCCTCTTGGACCAGAGCACCTCCTGTCTCAATGCTTAGCTTCCAACTCCTGAACACCATCACATGTGAGAGCCCTGTCTTTGCTCACGAGTGGGAAGTGAGTGTCCTGTGTGCTCCCCCTGCATCCAAACATACTGTCTGCCCCATCCTGTCTTCAGTGCTCCCTGCTCTCCTAATACCAGTGCCTCCAGCCTGCTCAACTTCCGTGACACAGGTATTAACCAAGCCTGTGTCCTTTTGCTTGGTGTTTTGCCCAGGTTGTGCTCCCTCCATCCTCTGGTTAATGACACTTTCTGTGCCCTTCCATCCCCTGGTGTCTAACACAACCACCCCTTCCTGGTGTCTTACCCAGCCTTTGCCCCTACAATCAATGTAAGGGCCCTGTTACACATATTAATAATCTGCCAAATCAGGCCGATATGGCAGATTATAGCTTCAGGTAACAAAGACAACGATCAGCCGATCACATCTTTAGGTCCTGACCTAAAATCATAGTCCACTGGGTATGCATTGCTACGTGTAATACATTTAGTGAATCATGTAATAGGCTTAGTAAACGAGTGTTGGTCTAGCAGATGGGCACTCATTTACTATAGTGATCGAGCTATCTCTTGGCCCTAAGGGTCCTTTTACATTGATCAATCTTGACTGTCCACAGGCACAAACTAGTGCCTATGAGACAAATTGGCACTGGCTTGCAGTGCCTTTACACAACATAGTTAATTGAGCGACTAGGCCATGAATCGTGCGGCCATAAAAATACATTGCTATCAGGTGCACATCTCCTATTTACACAGGGAGATTTGCGGCTGATAATGATTTATAGGGCTGCACAAAACATGCAATCAGCAGAGGATCTGGCATTTTCCCCATCCTTGGATGATCGTTGACACTTTTACAAGAGCTGATTATCAGCCAAATGAGCTTTCTAGCAATGGTCATTACTAGAGATGAGCGAACCGGGTTCGGGTTCGAGTCGATCCGAACCCGAACGTTCGGTATTTGATTAGCTGGGGCTGCTGAACTTGGATAAAGCTCTAAGGTTGTCTGGCAAACATGGATACAGCCAATGACTATATCCATGTTTTCCACATAGCCTTAGGGCTTTATCCAAGTTCAGCAGCCACCGCTAATCAAATGCCGAAAGTTCGGGCTCGGATCGACTCGAGCATGCTTGAGGTTTGCTCATCTCTAGTCATTACCAATCATGAAAAAATTCTACTGATATTTGTTTTTCATATTCTGGTATTATTGGTAATGTTGTTCTTGATGCTGGTATTATTGGTCTTGGTATACTAGATTTTAGTTATCATCTGGTTGTGTTATGGTGGTTTTACACGGAACGATTATCGTTCAAATTTGCACGATAACGGTCGCATTTGAGCGTTAATCGTTCAGTGTAAACACAGCGAACGATCAAGCGACGAGCGAGAAATTGTTCATTTTGTTCTTTCAACAAGTTTTCAAATCGTCGTTGGTCATTCGCAAAAAATTCACAGATCGTTCTGTGTAAACAGTCTTTCACCTATTTAAGCTGTGTGTGAGATAGGCGTAAACGATCGTAAAACGATTTTTCCATACAAGATATTGTTCCGTCTAAACGCTGATCGTTATAAAAAAAAAAGTTACTTCGAAATCGTTAATCGTACGATCGGGCGAATTATCGCTCCGGTTAAACCCAGCATTAGTCTCTTTGTGGTGGTAATGGTGATAATTTATATTTCTTATGCTGCGTTTACACAGAATGATTTTTGTTTGAATCTTCGCAATAACGATCGCATTTAAACGAAAATTGGCTCGTGTAAACACAGTGAACGATCAAGCGACAAGCCAGAAATCGTTCATTGTGATCTTTCAACGTGTTCTTAAATCATTGTTTGTCATTTGCTAAAAATTCGCAGATCGATTCATGTAAACAGTGAGATAGGCTTAAGCGATTTTAAAATGATCGCAATAACCATTTTTCCAAACGATATATTGTTCCGTCTAAACGCTGATCGTTATAAAAAAAACACATCATTATTTTAAATCGTTAATCGTTTGATTGGGCGAATTATCGCTCTGTGTAAACGCAGCATAATATTCTGGTATTATTGGTAATGTTGCTCTTAGTTTACTAGATTTAGTAACAGTGTGATGGTATGAGTTATATATTTATATATGTTCTGTCCCCTATTAGTGCTGTTCGGGGGTCTATTCCACCCACTGAGCCCCCACAGAACTATGTGCATCTGGTGACAAGCTTGTTTACTGATTCTAAAAACAACCATCAGAAGTGACCTACATTATGAATAGTTGGTATGATGAATTAGTTGTAAAATGGTAGTTGTACAATAAGACCAAAGGAAACAAAGGCTAAATGTAGTATGAGTATGCTTTCACAAAATAATCACAGAAAGTTATCACAAAACTTACACAACCAAACCACCTTTGCTATCTTAAACAACAAACTAAACAGATAAAGAAAGATCAGTGTTTTTTCAGGTGAGGCACAAAGAAAGAAAAAAAATTACCTGCACGCATTGTGTGGGTGTATGACAAAGCACCTTCACTCCAGGTGCCAATGTACGTAAACAGTTTCTGCCATAGCAATTAGTAACTCTTTCATAGCCAGATACTGAACCAGTGTTAGAAAAAACATGACAAGAAGAAGAACCAAAAGTCTTTAAAAATGCCACCACTAACAAGGCCAAGGCTCTTAACCATACTAGATATTATATCCATGTGCTTTTTTATAAATACAATTAGAATAACCTTGTACAAGCTATAACCTTTAACATTTGCAATAGTTTTCTGTGTCTGCTTTAGCTCCTAAGGAGTCAGTATGTTATGCTCTTTCATTGAATAACACTATTATGATATGGAGACAAGTGATAGTATATGTTATTTTATGTAATTGCTGATGTTTCCTTCTAACCCCAAAAGGACCATGGAATTTTTGCAAATTTAATAGTGTTAATTTTTACACTGTTGATTGTGTGATAAAATTGACATGTTATCTGTCTTGGTTGGTATGATTACAATTTGTATAGTTTCCTTTATGTTTTACTGATTTATTTTTGTGCTATAAAATATAGGGGGAGATTTATCAAACAGGGTGTAATGTGAAACTGGTTTAGATTCCACCTTTCATTCCTCACAGACTCTTTGGAAAACTGATCTGAAATCTGATTGGTTGCTAGGGGCAACTAAACCAGTTACACTTTACACCCCATAGTGTTTATTGGTACCAACTCTGCATAGATCAGACATTTTGATCACCCGTTAATCCCCCCACCCCTATTTTTTTGTGAAATATTATGTATTCCTACATGCTGGTAAAATGGCATAGCAGAAAGGACTTGACACTATGTTCTCTTGTGCTTGCCCTAAAACTTAAATGGGGTTATCCAGTGCTACAAAAACATGGCCACTTTCTTTCAGAGACAACACAACTCTTGTCTCCAGTTCAGGTGCGGTTTGCAATTAAGCTCCATTCACTTCTATGGAACTGAGCAGAAAAACCCTGCCCAAGCTGGAGACAAGAGTCATGGTGGGTTTACACAGAAAGATTATCTGACAGATTATCTGCCAAAGATTTGAAGCCAAAACCAGGAACAGACTATAAACAGAGATCAGGTCTCAAAGGAAAGACTGAGATTTCTCCTTTTTCAAATCCACTCCTGCCTTTGGCTTCAAATCTTTGGCAGATAATCTGTCAGATAATCTTTCTGTGTAAACGCACCATAAGGCTGTCTCTGGAAGATAGTGGCCATGTTTTTGTAGAGCTGGATAACCCCTTTAACCCCTTAACGACGCATGATGGGTATAACCGTCATGCGGCCGTTAAGGGTAATCAGAGAGGGTTCCTGGCGTGAGCCCTCTCTGCAGCCCGCGGTCCCTACACATAGCAACCGGGGATCGCGGGCTGCAGAGAGGGCTTAATTAACTATTCAGATGCAGCTGTCAAAGCTGACAGCTGCATTTGAATAGTGTATGTGCCCCCTGACCCTGGTGTCTAGTGGGGGATCTCCCCCCCCCCCCCCCCCCGCGATGCGATCGTGGAACGGAGATTCATTTTAATGAGCCGGAGGGGGCTCAGCGTCGGAATAACGCTGATCCCAGCTCGGCACTTCATGTATCTGGTCTGCTGCAGACCATTATAATAGAGCAATGATCTGATGGACCATTGCTCTATTATATTCACAGCATTGATCTCAATGGAAGATCAGTGCTGTGTATATAGAAGTCACCCAGGGGGCTTCTAATTACTGTTAGTAAAAAATAATAAAGTGTTTTTATTAATAAAAAGCCCCCTCCCCTAATAAAAGTTTAAATCACCCCTTTTTTCTCATTTTATAAATAAAAATATATAAATAAATAAATAAACATATTTGGTATCGCCGCGTGCGTAATCACCTGTACTATTAATTGATTACATTCCTGATCTCACACAGTAAACGGCGTAAGTGCAAAAAATTGTGCATTTTTGTTTACATTAAATCCAGAGAAAATGTATTAAAAAGTTATCAAAAAGTTGCATATACGCAAACAAGGTACCAAAAGAAAGAACAGATTGCGGTGCAAAAAATTAGACCTTAAACAGCTCCATAGACTAAACAATAAAAGCATTATAATGATGGGAATATAGCGATTTTAAACACATTTAGGGCCACATGTATCATCCTGCGAACGGATGATTTTCGGCGGAAAGTGCCGATTTGCGTATTTTTTTATACGCAAATGGCCGATCTGCGAATAAAATATTCGCAAATCGGCACTTTCCACCGAGTACACCAGGGGGGGCGGAAAGGGGGCGTGTAGTGGGCGGAACGGAGGGCGCGGACTCAGAGTCCGCGCGATTTACCATCCGTTCCGCCCAAATATACGCCGAAAACCTACTCTAGTCCTCAGCTGGCGTAGGTTTTCGGCGGTGCACACCGGTGCACACGGGATTTATGTAGAGGCAGTCCGACTCTACATAAATCTCTGTAGCGCCGGAGTTGCGGGGGCATTTTTAAGTCCGGCGTAAAAAACGCCGGACTTAATAAATGCCCCCCTTAGTTTTTTCAAAAGGTTTAAATTTTTTAAAAGTCATCAAATAATATAAAAGTTATACGAATTACATATGGTTTTAATCGTACTGATTTGAGGAACATAGATAACAAGTTAGTTTTACCATAGGGCGAACAGCATAAATACGAAACCCCTAGAAATAAAAGGAATTGCACCTTTTTTAAAAAAATTTCACTGCACATATAGGGCTCATGTGGGTCTGTAGGGGGAAATATACAAGCGCAGTGGCCTTTTAAACATGAGGAGGGAAAAACGAAAGCGCAAAAATGAAAACTGGCTCCGTCCTTAAAGGGTTAAGGAATAATACTGCCAAACAGCCCAGCTCTGGCCTCACACCCTGAAATAGAAAGTATACGAAATAGCAGTGCCTCATGGAAGGGATTCAATTACAGTAGAGAGAACATTAAAGCAAATGTACCATCAGGTACATCGCTTTAAGTTTTTTGTATGAATAGACCGGCACTGGCGCGGAGATGCCAGTGGTGCAGTCATTTTTTTGAACCGTGGCCCGGTTCCTGCAAATGGCGCAAGTTTTTTCCCATTCACCAGCCCGGCCTGAAGCACTGGAGATGGGCCTGCCCACCCCTAGTGTGACAAAGCTTTCTCCCCTCTGTGACGCAGCTCCATTACAATCAATGTTGCCAAGTGGTTCACCCCCAGTGCTTCAGGCTGGGCTGGTGTCCGGGAATAGACCGTCAGCATGCTCAAAAAAAAATTTTTAATAATAAAAAAAAAAGGACAGTGGCACTGGCGCCAGTCTATTCATACAAAAAAATGAAAGCAATGTACCTTATGGTTCATTTGCTTTAAAATCACCTTTCCAGCTCACCTGGTTAGAAAGCTTAATGTAGCAAAACCATGCAGGTTTTTAAAAATATTTGAAACATCAGGTACGGCAAATAATTAGGTTATAGTTGATCGGTGTGTTTCCAGTAGAAGAATAAACGAAAATAATTCCTTGCATATAAACACAATTGGGAATAACCATTTGTGTTATTGCAGGTGATTTTTCTTCAGCCCTGCACCTGTGCTGTAATGATTGCATAGGGTCTCCAGGCTGACTGTAGACCTAAGGGAAAGTCCGGTCCCTTTGGTGATAGCGTTATATATAATTTTATATCTTATATGCACTGTTGTGTGTTTCTTGTATTATTTATTTGATTTCATATTTGTAGTTTATATCTTTGATACACTATTGTTATTTGCTGTTTAGATAGGATTCGGATAGATATTATATCGGAACAGGGTGTATGTTGTATTTATACAGAGGTACCATTACGGATGACACTAGACCAGACCTTTTGTCTCCGTGGTTAGTCTCTTTTAAGTGTTTTTTAATCTTGTGACTGTTTTGATATATAAAAATATATATTTCTTTTTGTACCTGGTGGAATGTAGTACTTTTATATTTTTTTATATATTTTCTGGTGTGCTAATTTACATTATGAATATGCAAAAGAGGAGCCCGTGGAGCCTCATTGAAGAGTCTCAAAACACAGGACTAGCCAGATATCCCTCCGGGAAGGACCCAGTCAAGGGGCAGCTCCTGTTAGGAAACCACCAAAACCACCATATTAAGTGGCCCTATAAGTCAATGTAATGACAAGGGATAAACCAAGGCTAGGTAACCATCCACATACAGCTGCTTCGGGGTGTTGCCCCTCATCAGTGTGGAGCAGGATTTTGGCTAGGTGGGAGCAATGCCTAGTAGAGCCAAAAGAGAAACAGATTGCTGAACTTAGGGAGACCAGCCAAACAACAACACTGCCGGCTGCTAGTGAAAGCGCTCAATGCAGTGAAGTCCTAGGCGCGTTGCCCCCTGGGAAACATGAATATGCAAAAGAGGAGCCCGTGGAGCCTCATTGAAGAGTCTCAAAACACAGGACTAGCCAGATATCCCTCCGGGTAGGACCCAGCCAAGGGGCGGCTCCTGTTAGGAAACCACCAAAACCAGAGCCATAAGAGAAACAGATTGCTGAACTCAGGGAGACCAGCCAAACATAATTTACATTATGGTATATTCTTTTCTTGTGTTTGATCTTGGTATAATGATTTTTATGCCGGTCGTTTAAGCACCCGATCTTTTTATTGTTCTTCATATTTTGGCTATGTATGCTCTACATGTTTTTTTTGGCATTTATGCCTGTTCTGTGACATAAATAAATATTCCAATTATGTGACATCACTATGTTCAATAACTCTTTTACTATCTATGTGCACAATATTCCAAATGCCCTGCAGCCTGTATTCAATACTTCTTCAAACCAGTGCTGAGTAAAGTGGCGCAGGCATACTGAGACAGAGGCAGGGAGGATGGAGCATCAGTGATTGCTTTTAATTAATTTCATTTTGATACATGTGTTACGTGATCATAATGGTGATCTAAAGTATCCTAAATTCATGGGAATTGGATCAGACCAATCAGTTCATCTGAATGCTGAGGTGATTGGGATAGGTTAATCTTTTGAAGGAAGCAGGAGATTCTTCTTAAAGGTGTTATTTGGTGTTCTGCATTTTTAACATATAGTTGCTGGTGCATATAAAACAATAAACATCCTATGCTTACCACTCCATGCTCCCCCAGTGTCCTGTTGCTGTGTCGCTGGTGTTCCCACACTGACTGAAGAGCCTCCAGTTCCGAAACGTACATGTCTCGGGAGGGGCAGCCCATTTAGCCAATAACTGATTGAGGGGGGACACCCCGCGGTCAGTGATCAGGCTGATCAGGCTGTCACTTCCGAGATGAGTTTGTCTATATAACTAAACATATTATTATACCCCCCCCCCCCTTTTTTTTTTTGGAACATTTAACTGCTCCTGCTACTTCTTACTGTTTGTGAGTCATTAGTCATATTTGGCACTTCAAGTACACTGTCCCCATATAGCTCTGAAATTCCATATGTTAAAGGGAACCAATCACCTCAAAAATGCATATATAGCTTTTTAAATGTGCTGTTAGAGCATACAGCACACTTTCCATACATGTTTCTATACTCCCTGCCTCCCTTGTGTAATCCATAAAGTAACTTTATAAAACTGGCGCCCGGTATGCAAATTACATCAGGTAGTCACCTGGGCGGTGTTCGGCTAGATGGTAGTCACAGTCAGTCCGGGTCCCCTGGGCGTCCTCCGGCGGTAATTACGCCCCTCTGTTCGTGATTCAAATCACCCAGTAGCTCCGATGTCACTCGGGAGCGCGCCGTGCACGACGTCTGCGCACCTACGTTTTTACGCCGCCGCGCATGCGCAGTACGGCCGCTTCCAATAGCTTCAAACTCAGTGTGAGCCAGAGTTTGAGGCTATTCTGCACAGGCGCAATACAGCCAGAATGGGAGCGGCTGTACTGCTCATGCGCGGCGGCGTAAAAATGTAGGTGCGCAGACGCCGTGCACGGCGCGCTCCCGAGTGACGTCGAAGCTATTGGGTGATTTAAATCACGCCCTGAGGGGCGTGATTACCGCCGGAGGACGCCCAGGGGACCCGGACTGACTGTGACTACCATCTAGCCGAACACCGCCCAGGTGACTACCTGATGTAATTTGCATACCGGGCGCCAGTTTTATAAAGTTACTTTATGGATTACACGGGGGAGGCAGGGAGTATATAGAAACATGTATGGAAAGTGTGCTGTGTGCTCTAACAGCACATTTAAAAAGCTATATATGCATTTTTGAGGTGATAATTGAACATCATCTACCTATGATGCCTATTTGTATGTTTTAGATATTGGTGAGTGATATGCCGCACTGTTTACAGCCTTCCCTCACAACACATTGATACAATGTCTTCTTTTGGCCCCACTCTGATTGGTGATTCCAGATGGATTGAGGTTAGTATGCGTTCCACATCACCAACATAAGTGGTCTTGCACCCCATAGACTATACAACTGAAAAGGTGTTACTGCACCAGCCACTCCAGCGTCATTGTGCTCTGGTAATTGTTGCCCTATTTGCCCACAGCTAGATTTTTCTAGTATTTGCTTAGTTGGATTTCCTCTATGCGTGTATCTGACTAACCAATCCTGATGAGTCTATGACATTGGGTGAAATAAATACGTAGACTACAAAAAGTGAGGGGCATCTCGGGGTAGGAATTCTCTTCTAAGGGCAATTGCCTTGCTAAAACCTGTGTGAAAAGGGGTAACATTAAACAAGCAGGGTCTGAGTAGAATTTCTTAAGCATCTAACATGTGGTAGTAAAGCTGTAGACAGAGTATCCCCACATCAGTTTGGATATTTGCTAGAACAGTGAAACATATCAGTATCATGTAATGAACATCTACCTGGTACGGTACCATTTTCACTTATGTGGTTGGTGCTACCATTGGGAGCACTGCACACTTGGATTTATGTTGCAGACACTTTGGGCTGTGGGTTTCTGTTATTTGATTTTCAAAGAAATATAGAATAAGTTTAATATTTGGTTTACGACTTCTGTGAGTTTGGGGTCCTTTACGTTCTGCCTCAATTTAGGAGCAACATCATTTTTTATTAGTCTAATCAAACTAGCAATGATTACATGCTACCAACTTAAGGAGTCACCCAAGTTCTCAGAAATGCTAACAGTCTGGGCAGCAACATAAACTGTCTGTCTTTGCTAGTCAGAAAGTATTTTTCCACATTGCTTCAGGCCACCTTAGAATACTACAACAATGTGCAATTTCATACCTATAAAACAAATTCCCTTTCATATACACTTATTAAAGCAAATAAACATTTGATTATAATCAGTAAAACATTTACATTCCTGTCTTTTTACTGTACCTGTATGGGTTTCGTAACACACTAGCCTCACCCAATCCTGGATTTCGGGGAAAACAGGGTTGGGATCATTTATGAAATCTGGTCGCGGTGATGCTAACTTTATTTTATGTCTTTATGTTTATGTTGAAAGAATTAATATACTCCTTACTGGTAAAACTCTTAGTTAAAGCATACCTGCTGTGTCAGGTGACTTTTCAGCATAAGCGGTATGGGAGCCATGATAAAGTCGGAGCGAGCATTCTAAACTGTGTGTAAAGCCCTGGGGTGAGATCTCATATTTACATATTTCTCTCTACTAGTGTACCCAATCTCTAACCTTTTCAAACTCCCTCCTTTCCCCCTCCGTCTATTTGACTCAGCTTATAATTTGAGCTAGCTACAGAACAAGAGCTGATTTTTCAGTGGTGAAGTCAGTTTAGCAGGAGGGAGGGGGGGGAGATGTGATAACATACAGTCAGGGCCTAACTGAACTCGGGGGGAGCACAATTGTTGGCATTACCAAGCACAGGAAATCCTGAGCACTTGCCCAAAATCCCTGGTTCTGGTGAGCACTGATTCCTCACCCTGTAGCTGTAGGCCAAATAATGTATTGAGCCTACAATGACCCTGCCCCCAATTACCCAGCTGGCACAAGCCTCTTAGTTAAACCTGCCTGACCCACAGGAGCAGGAATCTACACCTGGTAAATCTGGCGCAGGAGGAGCGACACCTTCTTCCACCATTGCTGGCCCCTGCCCGCGCACATAAGGCCTGTAGGAGACAGGCTGGTGTGCTCCAGGGAGAAGGGACGAATATGCGGCAGGGGCATAGCGTTCGGAAATGTCCCCCAGTCTGGACAACTAGAGGGAGATTTATCAAACTAGTGTAAAGTAGAATTATCTTAGTTGCCCCTAGCAACCAGATTCCACTTTTTATTCCTCACAGATTCTTTGAAAAATGAAAGGTGAAATCTCATTGGTTGCTAGGGGCAACTGAGATTATTTTACTTTACACCAATTTGATAAATCCCCCCCCCCCAATGTGTAGACACCTTACATTAGAACATGACAAAGATTAATTTTTTTCCATAGAACAAATCACTGCAACTTCCATAGTTAGATGGGCTTGCTTAAATAAATGAGAATGTTTTTAGATCTATAAGATGCAATGCATTACACGGGACGGATTTAATGAAGTGTATATATATTATTTTACTTCTTTCTTGTAGTATTGACATTTGCAACAGCGCAGTTGGAACTGTAAGTATGTATATTATATATATTTATATGTTCTATTATATATATATATATATATATATATATATAATATGTTCTGTTATATTTGCTCTTATTCATATTTTTATGACTATTATGTGCCAATTAGAGACAAGGGATATGTGTATGGCAAGCACTAAATACAGCTTTTTTTATATATGTATTTTATATGTATATTATGTATTTTGTATACTTATCATGTGTATACTAAGAGTAAAGATTAAGTATCCGAGCCTAGAGTTCTATGACTGATATATGCTATTTATGTGGAGAATGCCTACTTCTTCTTTTGTGATTGATGAATTGGGGAGGAGTAATAATGCAGTGATCCCAAATGCAACAATGAATTGAGTCTGTGAATGATATACCCTGTTTGTGTAGAGAGCATTCTTAATCTCTGTCGCGAATAGCGTTTGGAGTTGTGGGGAGGCTTTGATCCCAGCCGAGATATAGTTAAGGCTGAAAGATCTGCTTCATATACACATGGAATCCATCAGTGGGACTTCTGAACATTAATTTTCGATAAACTGAAGTTATTGATGACTAATAGTGATCACTAAGCTTTGTTCATATTGTAAAATAAAATGTTTTTACAATTGTATAATTGGCAAGACGTGACAGGGCAACCCGGAAGTGTTTGTATGACACAAGGTTACTTGTCTGGCACAAGATAATTTAAAAAGAAATCTTTTTCCTAAACTACCCCTTTAAGGCTATGTTCACACTGCGTATGATTCCGGCCGTAGTGCGAACCGCGAATATACGCACGTAGTTTTGAGGTTGATGCGTTCGCTTGAAAGTATACAATATACGCCCGCACAATGCACACTACGTATGAGCTTACGGCCAGATCGTATACGGCGCCGTGAAAAATGAACAAGACCATTGTTTAAGGACGGAAATGTTGAAACTCACGGCCGTGGATTTCCATGTGGTCCCGTACGAAGTACTTATTTCAGCCAAATTGAACTGATTTTTCAATCCAAAAGGTTCTGTGAGTTTTATTGGGCTGGGCGAATATTTACAAGTAAATTACCTGCCTCAGATCGCTTCGAAACAAGCTAGGGAAGCATAACTGTACTGCGGGCGTATGTTCGCGGTTCATATGCATCCGGCCGCATGTCGATTTTTTCCACGCCCGTAGTTTCAGCCGCACATGTACGGCGGCGTACGAAATGCGGCCGGACTCATACGCAGTGTGAACATAGCCTAAGACTGTATTAAATACATAATATTTTTCGGTAAATAGAAGATAGTAATTTAGGAATAGGTATCGGTATAAATTGTCCGTTTACTGTGATAACCATGTGTTTATTCCTTTTACTATTTGTCAAACAGTAGTTGTAAAAATAATGGAAAATCATTTATGGCTGAAGCAAAGAGACTGCAGTGAATGTTTGTTATATAGAGGCCGAATGGTATTGACTTTCAGACGCCAAAGTAATTATTATTATATTATAGTAATTAGCAGAGACTCTTATGTGAGCTCTAAGATAACATATTGCAATCTGCCAAGCTAAATATAAAAAACTTGACCCATCCAGCGCTCTAAAGTAAAACTTACCTTTTAATTCCACATATCAAACAGCATGTTCCAAACAAAGTAAAAGAAACATGTCATGCATAGCATTCTATCCCCCAGTGCAGTGCCAGGCTCTCCAGCCTCTCCAGTCTAAATTCCCTTTAGCCTACAGATGTAGCCTGTGTTGACTTGATTGCAATGATGCGCTTAACTGGACATTCTAATTGACACATGTGTTGCATTAGGGATCATGTTAACCATGGCTACATCTGTATTTATGCTTTTCTTACATCCTTATGTTCTGTAATGTGTATATTCATGAAATTATTAGCTCACCTCAATAAGCAATTGCACTGTGTATTATGTAACTCCTGTATTCTTTCCTCCTTCTGTTTCACAACTGTTAAAACATATCAATACACATAAAATAGTTCTAATAAATATCTCGTTCCGTTGTTTACCAGTCAACATCATTTGTATAATGAATAGCATGTCTAATATTAAACCTGTAGAAAGTTCTGTCTCCTGCACAATATTTATGATGCTTCATTCCAATCTCTCACAACCCTTTTATAATATGACAAAGCAATAACTACTGTTCTTTAGAATAATCATGAGACTTAAAGGGGTTGTGTCCCGAATGAAACCAGGTCTATACCAATGCAATATGTTAAATGAATTTTTTTTTCAAATGTACAAGCATTTCTTAAAAAGTATCAATTAAAGGCTATAAAGTTGCTACTAGTCCCCTATGTTCCTTCTTTGTTGTGATAAGCTGCTGCCCTTGGTTATGGCCCACTGGGAATCCATTATGTTGGGTCACTCATGCTAAGTTCAGTTGTAGTCCCCTGATCTGTCCCATTAGTACTGGCAATTGGTTTTCACTTCAATCATGCACACAAGATGGATTATGAGAAAGTGTCTGCACTCTTGCATGGCAGCAGTAGGGTCACAGTTTAGGGAGGAATCAGGAAATGAATTGATCCAAAGGAGAGAAAAGCGATGTTAGTTACATTACTAAAAACAGCACATTTGTTCTTCTTTACATATATGTATATGGTACATGTCTGATTTTACCTTCTTTACTTCATTACACACAAAACCCCTTTAACTGCAAAACTAGGCCAGACTGATTTTCATACATTGTCTAGAAATACACTTTCAATAAAACAAGTAATTGTGAGAACCTCTGAACTTGCACATGTTAACCAATGTACTTCCATAAATCTACATGGCCTTTGTGCTAACTTAATAGGCCAGAGATAGTTGGTAGAGTATTGCAGGATAAATGCTTGTGAAACAAAGGTAATTTCCAGTGTGTGTTTCATGCATAAGCATGCTGAATAATTTGTGTGTCTTGTTAATCTTGTCCTCATATCTTCGATGTATTGGCAGCAGCATAACAAACCTCACAATGAGCAATATATTGTTTTCTATTACTCACTAGTACCTATCCATACATATCGAAGTTATCTAATCCAGAGTAAAGAAAGCACCCAAAGGCTATGTAAGTAATATTATCAGTGGGTGTTACGGAACATGCAGGACTCCACTTTGGTTTGCTGAGGAAGTTAGTCAGAGATGATGAACTTTAAACTTCATGTTACACAAGCTGAACATTCCTACCTCAACAAGCATAGTTTATATAATAGTTAATGTCACCAAACTGGATCTGAATGCACTGAAGCAAACATTTATATTCATAGACTCAATACTACATGCTATGCATTCTCAGTCTCCATGTAGAGAAAACACTCCAGCACAAGCTTATAGTAAATAGATGTGTGATACCCTAGGAGTGACAAGTCTGTAATAACATACAGAAGCCACCATCTTCCATTGTTATCCTATAAGTTGTAAGTTATATGTTCGAATCAAAGTACGTTTCTTTCTAAAGTAATCAGAATGGGATATAACAGCTATGTACAATATAGTAGACCATGGGAGGACAGGTCTTGCTTGGATCTATTTTGACAAATTGTTATTAAAGCATAAGATATAATTTACATTCAAAACTGCTCAAACTGTTATGATCATTAAAGGCGTCCGTCTTTATCAAAAGCTGGATGTTTTTCACATAAAAAAAGATGTGGGAACATAGCCTTAGATAGCATTTAATTCAGGAAAATACTTAGCACACTTTCTGCCACCCTAGACTTAGTATGTGACGTCCATGTTCACTTGGCAAAATTAATGAAAAAATAGAACAAACTTTATTGATGAATACACCAACATAGGGAAAAATTCATGGGATATATAAGACAATGAACCACAGCTGCAAGAAATAGATAAAAACAGCAAGTATAGAAAGGGGGGCTGCTACAGATGGACTACTTTTATTGCCACACAGAAGAAAATGTACAGAACATATCCAGAATAACTTGTGACATAGTGTTACAGATGGTACATACATGAATAAGTATCCAGCAATAAATGGAAATAAACCCAACAATAGGGACCTGCCAAACAGAGTACATAACAAAAGAAATAGATGGTAATACCTATATAAGGATGACAGTAGAGTCCACTGGCTGCGCCGAAACGTGAGTCGGGGCAGGACAACCCATTGTTGGGTTTATTTCTATTTTTTTTTTAAGAAAAGCAGACGCCTTTTCTCTTTTTTAACACAGTGTGAACACTGCCTAGACGTGCACCCTGCCATCCATCAAGTGCCATTTATAACATTGGCTTGGCTTGGTTTATTATGGTTGGTGTCTTGGTGGCTATCAAGGTTGTCCTAATTGTCACAATAAAAGAGAAGTCTGGCCCTTTCAAAAATTCGACATTGTGGGAACATTGTTAGTTATAAAGTTATGTTCCCACAATGATTTTTAGGTAATATAAAGGCTGTTGTTCTTAAAATAATTGCTGTTATTTTATAATGGCGGCTATAAATAATAATCGTAATCACTAACGGCCATCATTGTCAATCAACAGCTGTTTTTTTTTCCACCTAAAAAAAAAGTGGCAACGTAGCCTAAGGCTATGTTTTCACAAGATTAAAATTACGTCTGTTTTTTCTTGGACGGACGTTGTTATAAAATATTGACCGTTATTTGTTGTGAAATGATGACCAAGTCAAGAAAAATTGCCAGAAATTTTACCTGGCTTTAATGTCACGTGTAAAATGTACTTGACAAGTGCAATATTGTGTGTGAAGAAGCAATTATAAAGAACTCATAGGTTACATGTAACATTCGCTCTCCTCCAGTGGTGACATGTCAGGTAAGGAGTGTTTGAATTATTCCAATTAATAATGCGTCTTAAATTATACTATTTAGTAAATGAGTGTTAGTTTCTGCTGTCAGGAATAATCATATTTATGGACAATAGCATGATTTATATTGCCTGTGCTGTCATTCGTTTATCCAAATTTTCATCCACCAAAACAGTTCAAACCTAGAAGGCAAAAAGAGATTACCCCAAATTAACTGTGGCTGACAATGCTTTCATTACATTCATTCAGTGAGCTTTATGGATTATTTGAATAAAAACGTGATTACAATTTAATCAACATAATCTATACTTTAGTTATTTAGCAATGACTAATGTGAGATGTTCTCCTGCATCCTTTACTATGCCCATTTTCACACCTTTTCAGCAGTATTTGGAGCAGTCATCAAGAAAAGTTATATTAAGATCCTTTCTCCTTTTAAATAAATAAGGCCTGTCATTTAATTTTTAAAAAGTAAAAAAAAAAAGAAAGAAAGAGAAAAAAGTTGAGCTTTAGCAAAAGGATTGCACAAACAACCATCTCTGTGTGGGGGCAAGCTTTCAGCTCCTCTATACTGTATGTTGGATGTGAGCTAGTTTTGTAACATACTCCAAAGTTGGACGGTTTATAGACTTCTAACATTGCGAAATAACCGAGGTGACAGGTAAGAGATTTTTTTTAAAAGGAACACTGTCACAGTGTGATGATATGCTGTGTGTAGGAGGAACAGAGGCATACATTTTCAAACCCTGCTAAAGATCGATGTATGTAAGCAGTTCGAATGACTTTGAAATAGTAGTGTTATAGTTGGAAGTAGCCTAAGGCTGATCATGAAGAAACATGCCCTGAGACACTGCCTGAGAAAACTGTAGGAGAAAGGAGAAAACACGGACATTCCTGACAGAAATTAGGTATTGTTGCTGACCGTAAGCAGTTGCCGCTTTTAGTGAATAGCCAACCCCTAACATATGCAGCCAAGCCTACATATGAGGGGTAATCAATGTCATTGGGACTGGGTCATGTGACAGTCCAAGTTCATGGAAGAGTATAAAGATCATTCAATTTTTTTCGGTATTTTTAAAGCACCAAACTGTAAACTTTACAGATCAGACTATGAATCAAACTGCCAGATGGGCTAAGCAAACAAATAACAAATAGATAGGGCTAAGGATCAGGGCTAGGGATGAGCGAACTTACGAACCGAACCAAAAACGAACCTTGCAATAACGGCTGAATAATTGCAGCTACAATAGTGGTAGTGTAGTTGCAGTTGCTATTACAATGAAAAAAGTGGAAAAAATCAAAGTGCAAAAATAGTAAAAAAAAAAAAAGCCGGCAAATTGGCAATAATGACGACTCCTCTAATGGTTAATATATTTAATTAATAGAACACATTTTCGTTGTAATAAAGTCACTTTAGTTGTTCAATAATTTAAAACGATTCCATCATTGTGCAATTAAATATACTGTTAAAATAAATAAATATATATATATATATATATATATATATATATATATATATATAAATGTATATTTATATATATACTAGAAAATGTACCCGGCGCTGCCCGGGTATAAAGTGTCAGTGTTTTAATTAGATTTGTTCTAAGGTGCCCAGGAGGCCAAGCTAAAGGTATTGTTTCATCTGAGTTAATCAGTGGAATTAGTGTATACCTGTAGTGCATAGTTGGAGGGGTTCTGTATACCCACAATGTATAGTTTTTAGGGGTCTCGCATATCTGTAGTGCATAGTTGGGGGGGCTGTATACCTATAGTGTATAGTTGAGGGAGGTCCTGTATACCTGCAGTGTACAGTTGGTGAAGGTCCTGTATACCTGTACTGTATAGTTTGGGGGTCCTGTATACCTGTAGTATATAGTTGGTGCTGTATACCTGTAATGTATAGTTGGTGGAGGTCTTGTATACCTGTAGTTTATAGTTTGAGGGTCCTGGATACCTGTAGTGTATAATTGGTGGAGGTCTTGTATACCTGTAGTATATAGTTCGGGGGTCCTGTATACCTGTAGTAAATAGTTTTAGGGTCCTGTATAACTATAGTATAGAGTTGGTGGAGGTCCTGTATACCTGTAGTGTATAGTTTGGGGTCCTATATACCTGTAGTATATAGCTGGAGGAGTTCCTGTATACCTGTAGTATATTTGAGGTCCTGTATACTTGTAGTATAGAGTTGGTGAAGGTGCTGTATACCTGTATTATAGAGTTGGTGTAGGTCCTGTATACCTGTAGTGTATGGTTTTGAGGTCCTGTATACCTGTAGTGTATAGTTTGGGGTCCTATATACCTGTAGTATATAGTTGGTGGAGTTCCTGTATACCTGTAGTGTATAGTTGTGGGGTCCTGTATACCTGTAGTGTATAGTTTGGGGTCCTGTATACCTGTAGTATATAGTTGGTGGAGGTCCTGTATACCTGAAGTATATAGTTGGTGGAGGTCCTGTATACCTGTAGTATATAGTTTTGGGGTTCTGTATAACTGTAGTGTAAAGTTTGGGGTCCTGTATACCTGTAGTATATAGTTTTGTGGAGGTCCCGTGCACTTGTAGTGTATAGTTTTGGGGTCCTGTATACCTGTAGTGTCCTGTATACCTGCAGGGTTGTATTTACCCATATGGCAGTGTTATTCAGACACAGTGTGTCGGTATTGGTCATGTCTGGTGTGGCGGTGTTATCCAGTCACGGTATGGTGGTATTGGTCAGGTCTGATATGATGGTGTTATCCAGTCATAGTATGGTGGTATTGGTCAGGACTGGTGTGACGGTGTTACCCAGTCACAGTTTGCCGGTATTGGTCAGGTCTGGTATGGCAGTGTTATCCAGTCACAGTATGGCGGTATTGGTCAGGTCTGGTATGACAGTGTTATCCAGCACAGTATGGCGGTATTGGTCAGGTCTGGTATGGCAGTGTTATCCAGTCACAGTATGGCAGTATTGGTCAAGTCTGGTATGACAGTGTTATCCAGCACAGTATAGCGGTATTGGTCAGGTCTGGTGTGGCGGTGTTATCCATTCACAGTATGGCGGTATTGGTCAGGTCTGGTATGACAGTGTTATCCAGTCACAGTATGGCGGTATTGGTCAGGTCTGGTGTGGCAGTGTTATCCAGTCACAGTATGGCGGTATTGGTCAGGTCTGGTGTGGCGGTGTTACCCAGTCACAGTATGGCGGTATTGGTCAGGTCTGGTATGGAGGTGTTATCCAGTCACAGTATGGCGGTATTGGTCAGGTCTGGTATGGAGGTGTTATCCAGTTACAGTATGGCGGTATTGGTCAGGTCTGGCAGTGTTATCCAGTCACAGTATGGCGGTATTGGTCAGGTCTGGTATGGCAGTGTTATCCAGCACAGTATGGCGGTATTGGTCAGGTCTGGTATGGAGGTGTTATCCAGTCACAGTATGGCAGTATTGGTCAGGTCTGGCAGTGTTATCCAGTCACAGTATGGCGGTATTGGTCAGGTCTGGTATGGCAGTGTTATCCAGCACAGTATGGCGGTATTGGTCAGGTCTGGTGTAGCAGTGTTACCCAGTCACAGTTTGGTATACCTGTTGTGCCCTGTATATACATGTACTGTATGGATGGAGAAGGGGGTCCTGTATATACATGTACTGTATGGATGGAGTAGGGGGTCCTGTATACATGTACTGTATAGATGGAGTAGGGGGTCCTGTATATACATGTACTGTATAGATGGAGTAGGGGGTCCTGTATATACATGTACTGTATGGATGGAGTAGGGGGTCCTGTATACATGTACTGTATAGATGGAGTAGGGGGTCCTGTATATACATGTACTGTATAGATGGAGTAGGGGGTCCTGTATATACATGTACTGTATAGATGGAGTAGGGGGTCCTGTATATACATGTACTGTATAGATAGAGTAGAGGGCCCTGTATATACATGTACTGTATAGATGCAGTAGGGGGTCCTGTATATACATGTACTGTATAGATGGAGTAGGGGGTCCTGTATATACATGTACAGTATAGATGGAGTAGGGGGTCTACCAGTTATTACTGTGGATGTTGTGAGGCAGCTGCCCTAGCAACCATTGCTCCCTGTGAAAATGAAAGCAGTAATCCTATTGGTTGCTAAGGCTCCAACTGCCGTGTCTGCTGCAGCTAATTATATCACCTGTGTTTGCAGTGAGGAGATTTTCCCATTCATCTCTATGGGGCGCCTCTCTTTCCCCTCCCCCTCCCCTCCTGTACATCTGGCGGGGACGGGACCTTCGCAATAACCTTCCCGGGCACCCAATGTATCTGTCTGCCAAATTTGGGGTCAAACGGTTCAGGCGTTTGGAAGTCTATAGGGACAGACAGACAGACAGACAGACAAAAGGACAATTATTGAACAACGAAACTAATTTTATTACAACGAAAATGTGTTTTATTAATTAAATATTAATTATTACAGGAAGCTCTTTTAAAGCCGTTAATTCTTATTCCCGGTAAAAGAGCTCACTGTAATAATTAATACTTTACTTTAATTAAAACATCAAATTTTTCTTCTAATTATGCTATCACAATAGCATTATTAGAAGAAACATTTTGAATCATATGTGCGCTCAGCTGATCAGCTGATCAGCTCAGCGCACATATAATTAGCGGGTCCGCAGCACAGTGCCTTCATTGTGCTGCGGACCAGCGAACAGGACACATGGGGGTGAGTATACAGCTCTCCCCACCTCCTCCCCAGCACTGCACCCATCCCAGCAAGTAAGGGGGGTCACTTAACCCCTTCCTTGCTGGTATGGGTGCAGTCTGACATCAGTCTGGCCCCCAAGGGGTTAAGGGGGATGCAATGCATCCTTCCTTAACCCCTTGGGGTCCAGACTGTAGGCAGCGATCTGTAAAGATGCTGCATACTGTAAGGTGCACAACACTGCTCACAATGATGGGTGTTGTGCTCCTGTTTGTGTGTTTTTTGTGTGTTTCTCCCTTTTTGTTTTTCAGATATCGGTATCCTGTGGATTACGTTGGATTTGATGGACTACGACGATGACCAGCGGTTGTTTGTATTTTTTAAAATAAAATGGTCAATGAGGGGTGTGGGGGTGTTTTTATTTGAATTAAAAAAAATTTCACTTGTGTCTTGTTTTTATTTCTTTACTTTATAGACTTAGTAGTGGAAGCCGTCTCATAGACGCAATCCATTACTAAGTCGGGGCCTAGTTTTAGCCGGTATTAAATGGCTAACACTAACCCCCCATTATTACCCCAGTACCCAATGCCACAGGGGTACTGGGAAGAGCCGGGTGCCAGTTGTCCCGGAGCGTCAAAATTGGCGCTCCTGGACTGGGGCGGCAGCAGGCTGGTAATATTTAGGCTGAGGAGGGCTTAAACCAATGGCTCTTCTCACCCTGGTGTTACCAGGCTGCTGTTGCTTGGTTTTTAACCCGGCTGGTTATGAAAATAGGGGGAACCCTATGCATTTTTTTAAAATTATTTATTTAAAAAAAAAACGCGTAGGGTTCCCCCTATTTTCATAACCAGCCGGGTTAAAAACCAAGTAACAGCAGCCTGGTAACACCAGGGTGGGAAGAGCCATTGGTTTAGGCCCTCCCCAGCCTAAATATTACCAGCCTGCTGCCGCCCCAGTCCAGGAGCGCCAATTTTGACGCTCCGGGACCACTGGCACCCGGCTCTTCCCAGTACCCCTGGTGGCATTGGGTACTGGGGTAATAATGGGGGGGTTAGTGTTAGCCATTTTATACCGGCTAACACTAGGCCCCGACTTAGTAATGTATTCCGTCTATTAGACGGCTTACACTACTAAGTCTATAAAGTAAAGAAATACATTATAGACAAGAAATACTTTAAGACAAGACACAAGAGAAATTTTTTTTTATTTAAATAAAAACACCCCCACACCCCCCATTGACCATTTAAAAAAAAAAAAAAATCCAAACAACAGCTGGTCATCGTCGTAGTCCATAGAATCCGACGTAATCCACAGGATACCGATATCTGAAAAACAAAAAGGGAGAAACACCCAAAAAACACACAAACAGGAGCACAACACCCATCATTGTGAGCGGTGTTGTGCACCTTACAGTATGCAGCATCTTTACAGATCGCTGCTTACAGTCTGGCCCCCAAGGGGTTAAGGGAGGATGCATTGCATCCCCCTTAACCCCTTGGGGGCCAGACTGATGTCAGACTGCACCCATCCCAGCAAGGAAGGGGTTAAGTGCTGGGATGGGTGCAGTGCTGGGGAGGGGGTGGGGAGAGCTGTATACTCACCCCCATGTGTCCTCTTCGCTGGTCCGCAGCACAATGAAGTCACTGTGCTGCGGACCCGCTAATTATATGTGTGCTCAGCCGATCAGCTGATCATATGATTCAAAATGTTTCTTCTAATAATGCTATTGTGATAGCATAATTAGAAGAAACATTTGATGTTTTAATTAAAGTATTAATTTAAAAAAAGTATTAATTATTACAGTGAGCTCTTTTACCGGGAATATGAATTAACGGCTTTAAAAGAGCTTCCTGTAATAATTAATGTTTAATTAATAAAACACATTTTGGTTGTAATAAAATTAGTTTGGTTGTTCAATAATTTAATTTAAATGAATCCATCATTGTGCAATTAAATATACTGTAAAAAAATAAATATATATATAAATATACATTTATTTATATATATATATATATTTATTTTAACAGTATATTTAATTGCACAATGATGGAATAGTTTTAATTAAATTATTGAACAACGAAAGTGACTTTATTACAACGAAAATGTGTTCTATTAATTAAATATATTAACCATTAGAGGCATCGGCATTATTGCAGAGGATCGCTAACCCCGTAATGCCGATTCCTCTAATACTGTTTCCCTGCTTTTCCAGATGCATTCCAGAGGTGTTTGCATCACTTTTTAAAGATGTCTTGGATGTCTTTGATTTTATTTTTTATTGTTATTTTAACCAGATCCGTTACGAACTTTCTCAAAGTTCGGTTCGGTGAGGAACCAAACTTTTTGCAAAGTTCGTAACAAATCTGTTTCGTTACGGTTCGGTTCGCTCATCCCTAATCAGGGCCTTATAAAACAAAGTGATAATCTGCCAAATCATGTCAATTCAGCAGATTATTGTAACGGCTGGAGCCTCTGCGAGTGATGGTGTAATCGCACCAGGGAGCGGAGTCTAAGGTGCAGATGGTCATCGCCAGCGCCTGCCGCAAGGCAGGACGAGCTTGCTGTGGCAGGCGAACGAAAGGATATCTTTATGGAATTTCAGTCTAGTTTTGAACTTTCTTTGATTTGACTGAGAAAACTGCAGACTGATAATGAACAATGATACAGATAAATTGCCATATTGCTACTTTTCAGTATCTATTGAAAAAATATTTTGCATATAAACAAACTTTTTTTTTCATTGATCAATGTTGGTGACTCTTTAGGTTTTAGCTTTTCTAATATTTTAAATAAACCAGAGTCTAGATGAAATTATATTCCAGAAATAATGGAAAGTGAAATAATTTACCAGAAGATACTTTGAGTCTATGGGGAAAGGAATTTGTTTACTTTTGTGAATATTTTACATTACTGCTTTTACTGAATTTGGAAAGTGTCAGTTGGCCTGAGCACTGATAATGGATCTTTTACATCTTACAAATGCATTGTGTTTAGTGTCTAATTTTACAGCATAAATACAATTAATGAAGCTTCTGGGTTTTGCATTCACTCTTTATTTTTTATAAGTGACATATAAATGATCTTATCCATTGATCCCTAGCGTAGCCTATTCTTATCACTCCAAGGCTTTGTGCACACACTTTTAAAATAACAGCTATTTTTATTGAATGATCATCTTTAGAATATAATGTCTGTCATTTGCCATTAAATGACACCTATTTTTATTGGGCGGACTTAATTTTAAATGAAAAATATAATGTTTGAACAGGTGGGGGAAAAAGGAAGAATTTTGTGCAATTATTATGTTGAAAATACGTCCATATTTTAACCTCAAAATTACTACCACATTTTTAATATTTTTAATGGCATGTCAACATAGCTTTAAGGGTGCATTTACATGTACAGGATCTGCAGGAGATCTGCAGCAGATTTGATGGTGTAGATTTGAATCTGCAGCAGATCCGCAGCAGATTTGATGGCCCAGAGTTACTTTGCATCGAATCTGCAATGTCAAATCTGCCCCATCAAATCTGCTGCAGATCCTGTACATGTGAACACACCCTAAGGGTAGCTTCACACGTAGATTTGACTAAATGAATAAACACAGCATCAGATCTGCACCATCAGATCCGCAGCGGATCCACAGCAGATTTTACATGCTGTGTTCACTCATTTAGTCAAATCTGCTGCGGATCTGCTGCGGATCCACAGCAGAAAATTCACTGAGATACGTTTTTGTATAAAGCTACCCTAAGGGTGCCTACACACCTACTGACTCGCAGCGTTAATAACGCTGCAAGTCGGCTAGGTCCTGGCAGATCACTGTCAGTACATACACGCAGCGGTCTGAACGACCGCGGCGTGTATGTAAATCTGCTGTCCGCTTAACCCCTTCTGATGCCAGCCGCCTCCCGCTCCGCTCTGTATACATACCTCCTTGCTCCACGGGGTCCCGGTGTCCTGCTCTCGCACCCGGCCAATCAGTGTGTTGCCCTGCCGCAGCCACTGATTGGCCGGGCCGGAGAGCAAGACGCCGGGACCCCGTGGAGCGAGGAGGTATGTATACAGAGTGGAGCGGGAGGCGGCCGGCATCAGAAGGAGTTAAGTGGCCGGCAGATTTACATACACGCATCGGTCGTTCAGACCGCTGTGTGTATGTACTGACAGTGATCTGCCAGGACCTTGCCGACTCGTAGCGTTATTAACACTGCGAGTCGGTAGGTTTGAAGGCACCCTTAAGTTGTACTGTATTTCATGTATATATCACATAGATAAATGTCCTTTTCTATGGAAATAATTCTACAGACTGGAAAGTATAACCATAATGATATAACTGTCACAACCGTGGGTAGAGTTCAGCCAAGGAAGGGACACAGACAGTGAACCCAGAACTTGTCCCTGTCCACTGTGCCTGCCTACTTGCCTCAGACAGCCCTAGGCACCTGCGAATAACTTGGCTACAGTCCCTAACCTGTGAATACCTGAGACACAAAGCAAAGACAGAGGTTCAATGGGATTGGCGGCAATTGCCAGGAATCCAACCAGACTTTTAATGTGTCTTGCAGAAAGCTGTTCTTTTTTTCATTCTAATTTTTTTATATTTAGTTTAAACATCCCCTGAGCAAATGACACATACAAAAAGTGTACCAAAAAATGTAATATTACTCTAAACGATTGTTCGTCCTAAATTTCCCATGTCACCAGACACCCTCTACTATGCCGAGTAGAGGGCATCTGGTAAAATGCTCTAATCTCCCATTTATTTTAATGGGGCTCGTTACTCAAGTAGGGCATTCGAGCACTGAAAAATTTAGCCTTTTAGTACTGAATCAACTCTAGTGACTGTATGTTTTTATTATAACTTTACAATAAATTTACTATTAAAATAATACCAAATGTAGAATAAAGTGACCAATCCCTTTAACCCCTTGACACAAAATGACATAATGGGTAGTCATTTAGCTGGGCTCCTGTCACTGTCCATTCGGGACCCATACAGTGTGACTTGCCTGTGGAAGGTCTTATACTTACCTCTGTGCAGTCAGTTCAGCGTTCTCGGCCTTAGGCAGACTCTATGAGAAGATTGCAGATAACTCTGATCAATGCTTTGCAATGGCATAGCATTGACAAGTTTTAGCAATCAAATGATTGAATCTAACATTACGTTAGGGCAGACCCAGGCAATGTACGGCCCGTGGACCACATCCGGCCCGCTGACCGTTTCTGCCCGGCCCGCATGCCCTTTTCAGGATCCCTACAAGCTGCAGCCACAGCTTCTAGGGTTGCCCCATAGCTGACTTGTAGCTGAGAACGGCTTTGCCAGATGGAGAGGAAAAGCGAAAGTGATCAAAGACGATGTTACTGCTGTCCACACTGTAACGACTGGAGTCGTGGATCCTCTGTACCGTCACCAGCGATGGTATAAACCGCACCAGGGAGCAGAGTTAAGGGGCCGCTGGTTTTCACCAGAGCCTGCCGCAAGGCGAGATGGGCTTGCTGCGGCAGGCGACCCCCAGGTCGCTACCCCTGGCTTGGTTTGCTAGTGACGGTGGGCAAGGTGAGCAGGAGTAGTAGACAGGAGAAGGTGCAGACAGTGGCCTTAGGCATAACCGCAGGTGGCAGAGACAATGGACAGTACCTACGGACAAGAGCAACGGATAGGAACAACGGACAAGGACAGCGGGCAGGAACAACGGGGAGCTGGGCCGAAACGCTATGGGAAGCATGTAGAGGCTCCAACACGAGGGAAAGGGCATGCTGGGATTTATAGGGAGTGATTATGTGCAACTACCAATTAGGTTTAGACTTAGTGCCCGTAGGCGAAATACCTAATTCTTGCCCCAAGGTAAAACTTAACTTTTATTTAATACAATAATAAAATTTAATCAAACGCCTTCCCAAGGCTATGGGAATTTTAATGTAGTTAGAGTACCGAGCACTGTATATATACTGATTACTACTTAACCAGTCAGACCAAACTCATGCAGTCTGTAAAGTGAAGTGATGTATAAGCTCTCGGCAGCTACGGGCCGTGGGCTGTAACTTAAATGCCAATTTAGCCTAACAGTCTAGAATTGGGCATAACGTATTGCCAGACTGACAGATAGCCATCACCCAATGGCTGCAGGTCTGACCATCTCCTTCATCGGTCTGTAGTCCATACACTATACATCACCAACAGCAGCAGCTGTGAACCTAGCTGTGATCCCGATCATGGATGCAGCAGTGACAGTGTATGACTACTGCTAGCCACTGACGGTAACGAGTAACACAGAGGTGGTGAAGCTCGTATGTTTATCTCGTATGTGCTGACTACGAGAGGAGGTAGTTGCACCCCTCATCTGTAGTTCAATTATCTTTTGACCGATGATATAGGACTGACTAAACAGTATTTAGCTCAACACCTAACTACTTTTATGTAGCACTGTATATACACGTTATCACAGGATACATTCGATTCAATTTTATTATTGTATTAAATAAAAGTTAAGTTTTACCTTGGGGCAAGAATTAGGTATTTCGCCTATGGGCACTAAGTCCAAACATAACCAATACCTCCCACAAGGTGGGATAACCAACCTACATCTCAACTACCAATTAGGGGCGGACTGGCCCTTTAAATCTGTGACAGCCGGCGCGCGCGCCCTAGGAGGCGGGGACGCGCGCGACAGCCGGGACAGACGGAGACAGAAGCGGGACGAGGTAAGGCATCCCCAGGGGCCGAACTATCCGCAGCGCCGGGTCCCTGTACTCGGACACCGGCGACTGCCTGACACGGGGAGGAGTTGCGGCAGCCCGGAGCATGGGACGCCACCGCAGCCCTGACAGTACTCCCCCCTTTGGCCTCCCCCTCTTTCTTGCCTACAGGAATCTCTTGATAAGATCTTGATCCAGGATGTTAGTCTCGGATTGCCAGGATCTCTCCTTAGGACCAAAACCCCTCCAGTCCACCAGAAAGAACCGTTTTCCTCTAACAGTCTTCATCGCCAGGATATCTTTAACAATATAGACATCATCCGAGATGGCTTGCGGAGAAGTGAAAGACTTACTGGAAAATCAGAAGAGGACCACCGGCTTTAAGAGGGAGACGTGGAAAGAGTTCGGAATCCGCATAGTAGGAGGTAAACGAAGTTTGTAGGTGACCGGGTTGATGCGTCTTAGCACTGAAAAAGGTCCAAGGAATCGGGGTCCTAACTTGTAGCTGGGAATCTTGAGTCGGACATATTTGGCCGAAAGCCAAACCTTGTCACCAGGAGAAAAGTTTGTGGCAGGTCTTCTCTTCTTATCCGCCTGGGCCTTCATGCAGTCGGATGCATTGAGCAAAGACTGTCGAGTCTGTCCCCCGATAGATTGAAGATCTGATACCAGTTCTTTGATGGCTGGAACCTCGAAGGATGAAGAGAGAGGCATAGGGGGACGAGGGTGATGACCATAGACAATATAAAAGGGAGACTTGCTGGTGGAACTTGAGTCCAGATGATTGTATGAGAACTCTGCCCACGGAAGAAGACGACCAGTTGTCCTGGTGTGCCGAGATGAAGCGCCGAAGATAATTTCCCAGGATCTGATTGACCCTCTCCACTTGCCCGTTGGTCTGGGGATGATAGGCTGACAAGAAGTCCAGCTTCACTTGGAGTTGAGAGCAGAGAGCACGCAAGAATTTAGAAACGAATTGTGATCCTCTATCTAAGACAATATGTAGATAAAGTCCATGTAGACGGAAAATATGTTGAAAGAACAACTGGGCCAGACGAAGGGCGGACGGCAGTCCAGGAAGAGCCACAAAGTGGGACATTTTAGAAAATCGTTCTGTAACCACCCAAACGACTGAGTTTCCTGCGGAAGGGGGCAGATCTGTGACAAAGTTCATGCCAATGTGGGACCAGGGACGGTCTGGAACTGGCAAGGGTTGTAGCAACCCGGCTGGTCTTAGACGGGAGGACTTATTTTGGCACAGATAGTACAGGAAGCCACAAAGTCCTTGACGTCTTGGGGTAAGTCTGGCCACCAATAGTGGCGGGAGATCAGTTGCCCGGTCTTGTGGGCTCCAGGGTGCCCGGCAATCAAAGAAGAACGTCCCCATTACAGAATACCTCTCCGAAGTGCTGGGCACACGTAAGTCTTCCCGGGAGAAACCCTTCAAAGAACCGAGGTGGCGACTGGCATTAAGCGATCTGGAGGTATGATGTGGCGAGGAGATTCTTCTCGTCCCAGGACATCAGATGCTCGAGAGAGAGCATTGGCTTTCACATTCTTCTCAGCTGGACGAAAATGGATGACGAAGTTGAAGCGTGAGAAGAAGAGCGACCACCTGGCCTGCCGGGGATTGAGGGGTTGGGTCGATTGCAGGTAAAGGAGATTCTTGTGGTCCGTGAAGATGTTAACCGGATGCCTAGCTCCCTCTAGGAGATGACTCCACTCCTCCAGGGCCAACTTGATCACCAGAAGCTCTCTGTCTCCTATAGTATAGTTCCTCTCCGCAGGGGATAAAGTCTTTGAGAAAAACCCACAGGTTTTGGTCTTGCCTGAGGCGTCTTTCTGTGGAAGAACAGCTCCAGCGCCCACCGAAGATGCGTCGACCTCTACGGAAAATGGCTTGGTGGCATCTTGACGGACTAGGACAGGTGCTGAAGCGAAGGCTGACTTCAATTTTGTGAAGGCCTGCTCAGCCTCGGGCGGCCAATGCTTGGGGTCCGCCTTTTTCTTAGTAAGAGCCACGATGGGTGCGACCAGGGTGGAGAAATGTGGAATGAACTGCCGATAGTAGTTGGCAAATCCGAGGAAGCGGACGTGGTCATTGAAGGACAGCCGAGAGCTTCGCTGGATCCATCTGCAGACCCCGATCGGAGACTATATACCTAAGGAAGGGAAGGCTGGGCTGATGGAAGACGCACTTCTCCAACTTGGTGTACAGATGGTTGGCCCGCAGTCGTCGTAGAACCTGGCATACTTCAGTCACGTGGGTCTGCAGATCAAGGGAGAAGACCAGAATGTCCAGATTTTTTTTGTCACATTATCTATCCAAAAAAAGTTAATAAAAAAAAAAATGTAAAAAATGTTAACAAACATGGTACTAATAAAAAAAAATAAGATTATGGTCTGGTCATTAAGGCCAAAATAAACTGCAGAGGCAAGGGGTTAAAGAAATACTGTCATTATTCCCTGGATTCTGACAGGAAGCACATGTATGTATCGGTTGTTTTCATTGTTTTAAGTCCTCAGGATCAGTTGATATTGTATGCTCTCTCTACAATGGTCCTGAGACTCTGCTCAGTTAACACTGAAATATCTAAGGGATCTTTCACAAAGTTCTTTTTTATGGCCTTTAAAAAGGAATGCGCCGTCAGAAAATGACTTATTGTTTAAATAATAATGTTTTTGGTGAAATTTTTTCTAATTTTCCATTTTGCTATCTATATTCTAAAATAAATTTTAATTTAAAAAAAACAAGAGTTTTGGGATTTTAGTGACTTTTCTTCAATTTAGGGTCATTATCTAGATGCTGCTATCTAGATCTTTCAACGTAACATTTTGCACAAAAATGTATAAATAAACACTAAACAAAGGCACAGTAAACAAAAAGAAAAACTTACAGAAGCATCAATCACACACCATGTCTAATACTAACTTTCCCCCTCTTTCTTCCTTTTTTTTTTGGTGTTTGCAATGGCAATTTTATTACATTTAGCTGTACTGTAAGTCTGGTATCGACTGTGAGGGAAAAGTAATTATTAGCTTTTAGGTGAAACCAGCTCCAGGCTTTGGATTAAAAAAGGTTGTTTATAGTGTTCACCTGGTAACTGATTTACATTCATGGATTAATTTCTGTAAGCTGCTAGCGTTTGACATTTTGACAGGTGCCTGTAAGGACTGTTGATCTGGTAATCCAAATGCAGTCTTTAATCAATATGAATTGCACCTTTTATCTGGAAACTGTAAACAAAAATATTGATGAAGCGGCAGAACATATATTTTTGCCCCCTACTTGGTCTGTATGTAAATATAAAACGCCAAATAAATAAATGTTTGCAAAAAAAAAAAAAAAAATGTCCCTGTGGAGCAAAGGCTTGCAGGATTTACTGTATGTAGAGGTGCAATCACTCTACATAAACTCTGTGTGCCCTTGTGCATACAGGGAATTATTTTTCTGCTGGAGAATGTTAAATTCTCTGCACACAGAGGCTGCGCCCCTTCTGCACGTGGACGCACCTCCTGCTACGCCCCCTCCCTGCCCCTCTGGATGTGCAAAAATGTATGTACAAGTGTGTGCACATGTATTAAAGTGTACCTGTCATGGTTCAGTCTTTGGCTATGTTCACCCAACATTTTTTCAGCTCAGTTTAAAATGACGGCCGTTATTTTGAGGCTAAAATAACGGACATTATTTAGCAGGCTGGTGTTTACACATTATTTTAGCTTGGGGTTACTAATTGAACTTTGGATGTGGCTTAATTTAAAAAGGTAATTAAATTTAATAGTAAAGACGGAGAAAGAATGTCCAAAAATTATGATCATGTTCATTATTTTGACGTCCACTGCAAAAATGTCCGTTATTCAATACACTGTGTGCATTGGACGTCCGTCTTCCCATTGACTTCAATGCATTGCCATTGCAGTCAGTTAAATCGTGGCAAAAACAGCCGTTATTTTAAATATGAAAATCGGCCGATTTTTCTGTGTGAACATAGCCTATTAAAGGATATTTTAAAGCCTATTAAAATAAATGCATACTCTTTTGTTTATTTAAAGCCTTACATTGAGTGGCAGCAATAAAGGCTGACTCAGGCCCCTCTGCTGCCACCAACGTTCCTGTCGGGAAATGCAGTTCTAGCCCTACAGTTCTCAATGCCCTGGTCTGACCAAGTACTGCCACACAGTACTATACAGAGAAGGGGCCCCTCTCATGGAGCACTGCATATTTTTACAGTACCTGGGGGAGGGGGGGGAATAGCTGCCTGGCACTTTTGCACAGCACGGCAGCATCTGCACAGCAAGTGGTGATTGCTTAGAATAACCTGTTATTGGTTGCTATGTGACAAAAATCAGAGACATTTGGGCCATGAAAGCCATGCTATTCCCTGATAAATCATAGCTATATATACCATAGAGGGCTAGATGGTCATACACTACCCACACATATGACCCCTTCCCACCTGCATAAATTTGTTTATACTCACTTCATTTTTGGTAGAGAAAAAGCTAGATAATATGAACGGCCATGTTCACTGAATTCCTCTCCATCTGTTTACTCCATTTGGTTCAAACATTTCTAGCTTTACCCATTCAATCAAATGAAAACTCTAGAGAAACCTGGAAATCATTTAGGACAATCTGTTCTGCTCCAAGTTCCTGTCTTGAAGTTATAGTTTTTTTCTATTACATTGTGCCTAAAAATTACATAGATGAAAGTTTTTATTCCACACATTAAAATTTTAATTTTTTTGGAAAATTAATTCCAATTTATAGCTTCAACTCTATTTCATTGTCCAATGTTGTCAGCCAAACATCTGTTCCTCTACATCTGGGCTTTCTTTGTCCTACCTGGAGACTTATGACCAGACTTAATCATATTTTCTTGAAGACAGGTGTGTTTGTTCATCATACTGCAAGTAACCAAGAAATACTGAGTATTGTGATTGTTCTGCAGTGAGTGTTCAAGTGACTTGTTCTTTTATTGTCGTGCCATTAGGCAGTATGTTTTGGATCTATGAGTTCTAATAATAATAATACTACCATGTTGAGCATTAATTTGGAAAAAGTATGTACTGCAATAAAATTGTGTAATAGTTAATTAAATATATATTGCAAAAAAAGAAAACATCAAAAATCTTAAACAGAATTGAACTGTAAAACTTGAAACAAAGTCTTGATATAAAGACACATCTCAGATTTATTTATGGAGGCATTGTTATCTTATATGGAAACCTTATGAGTATAACCCATAACAACCATATAACCCTTAACACCCATCTCCCCACACTATTCTGCTATTTCCAATGACAAACAACCTCTCTTAGTTCATACAATATATAAACTGCTGTTTTGAGTATCAAACAACGGGAGTTGTTTTAGTTGAAAATTGCATTGAAGTCTATGGACAATGGCCAGAAATATTTGACATGAACAATATTTCAATGGCTGTTGTGAAACAATACAATACATTGTGTGAAACTACGTCCGTTGTTTGCATTGACTTTAAAGCAAATCATTTCATTATGAAAAGAACAGCCATTGTGTAAGTTGAAACAACAGACATTCTTTTCATAAAAAGTATATTGTGTAAACATAGCCTAAAGCATGTGTGCGTTTTCTGCAAATGTCAGAATGAAAAATGATGACTCACATAATTATATTATTTTTCTATTGCTTTCTTGGTTTTTCTTGTTACTTTTACCAGCACATAATGATACAAGCAGTATACAACGAATCTATAAGCTCATTTGCTGATAGGAATTTTATATACTCACTGATCACTGCGGCCATGCTGATTCTGATGGTGCCATTCATTCGGAGATCAGCAGCCACATTTTGTAGAAAAAAAAAAGAAAGAGATGGGGGCAGCCCATAACGTACTCAGTTTGACCTATAATAAGAAAATGTACTAGTAATGAATGAAACTTAGGAGCAATTTTTACTCTATTTGTATCACTTGGAAGATGTATTAGGCTAATTATTCTTCTGGGGAGAACAATGGCTTAACCATGCTCTCCCTATAGATAACACAGGAACACTTGGTTATGCTGAACATTCCTGTGTATGGGGGATTACTGGGGCCGGACGGGAGAGATAACTTAATTGTAGGTGTACAGCCACAATGCTTGGCAGATTCGGGAGAAAAGAGGAAGTGAATGACCCCCATATAGGGAAGCTGCCCCCTGTGAGTCACTTGATGTAATTATATCTACCTCTGCTGCTCAGTAAAAAGTAGAAAGTGATAAGTAAGGTCATATCAAGAAGAGATCCACAATGTTTGTAAAGTAAGGGACTGTCTATAGCATTTACTGTTCTAGGGAAAACTAATGTAATATAGATATAATATAATATATAGAGATGAGCGAACCAACCAATGCCAATGGCTGTATCCCAGTTTTCCAGGCGTTCCTTACGATGTATCCACCCGCTGCACGGAGTCGGCAGACAGCGGGAGTCAGCCGCCGAGATTTCTGATTCATTTGAACCAGAAATCCGGCTGGTTCGCTCATCTCTAATAATATATGCATAAATGATAGATATTGATAAATATAGATCAACATAGTATATTAAATAAATCATAATTATTTTATAATTAATGTTATGCAGTTTTCTAATATACCTTCAGTATCTATTATTCACAGCTTTCAAAAACTCTACCTAAAGACTGTTGTTCAAAAATGTCTTTGAGGTTTAATGTGAAGTGGTTTGCAGGTTGATTTTCATATTCTTATGGAATCTTAAATATATTTTGGAAGAGAGTTTTTGCTATATTGCTCTCCTTATGTAGTGAACAGATGATAGATTTTCAAAGTTGCTATCTGTTGGTCATCTTGGCGGCAGCACACACCCAGTTGTATTAGCTGTCTTCAGAACATAGAAACTGCCACTGTTTTCCTTTAAGACTGATAACAACTGTGTTAGCCCAATAAACACAGGAATATTTATAGCAATTAAGGATTATAAGGTCTTTATCTCATCTTGTAAAATGTTATCAATGCAGTACTAAGGCTATAAGTATCATGGTTCTTGCCAGTAAGCAGGACAAGGTCTTATTCACACTGTAAATTTTAAAATGACATTCACAATAAAAGTGTCAAGTGTGTTTCTCTGAAATCAGAATCTCAATGTAATATAAGGAACAGCTGCACAGTTTATTTCTGCCATCTATGACTAAAGGACTATAGTATAGTCTAAGCACCAATTGTCAGGTTAACAAATTTTTACAGCAGAGCTGTTGTTTTAGGGCCCTATTATACCAACAGATTATCTGACAGATTTTTTTAGCCAAAGCCAGGAATGGACAATAAACAAAGAACAGGTAATAAAGGAAAGACTGAAATCTCTCCTCTTTTCAAATCCATTCCTGCCTTTGGCTTAAAAAATTTGTCCGATAATCTGTTGGTGTAACAGGGCCCTAACACAACAGCTCTGCTGTAAAAATTTGTTAACCTGACAATTGGTGCTCCAATTCCAGCTCCGGAAATCCCTGGTGACTGCTGAGGGAGGTGGAGTTGGCAATAAAGTTTGATGGGGACTGTATATTACTGTATGGTATTTTTTTTAAATCAAGTCAGGAAGAGTGAGAGATGCCCTTTCAAGGCAAGTCCCCATTCTGACTAGAAGATGGCACCATAGAAGGCCCCTGCCTCTGACATAAGACTGTGAAAAAGTTGATATAAGCTAAATCAGTGGGGTCTGACAACTGGGACTATATATATAGGACTATACTACTAGGACTCTAAATAGCCAGAATAGCAGACCCCTGACCCTTGGTTCAGTATAAAGCAGCACAGTAAGTTCAACTTACTTTAACTATGAAAAAATGAACAGGATTAGATTACAGTTGATCTAGTTGAGGAGTAAAACAAGGGCCCAGACTAGATCCAGTCACAAGGCTATAGCTAATTAGCAGAGGCTCACATTACAGAGGCTGCGGGGTGCTGTGATGCAGGAGCCACCTGAATAGCCATGCAACCTTAACAACCTCCTTCTCCCCCTCCTCCAGCTCCTCTTCCTGCTCTGATTAGTGGTTCCCAATTAGTCTGGCAGTGGTTTCCAACCAGGGTGCCACTGCACAATAAGCATCCCTAGGAGCTATGGCTGCGTGGCTTTAACACCAATGTTCCGCTTGCTCACTGTAACACACAATGAGTGGGCTTAACATTAAAGTGACCAGAATGTAGGAGCAGGAACTTTCAGCCTATGGGATGTCAATGCATGATGTTTCTAGCAGGCGCAATTATATGACGTCATCAAGCCTATTGGAGGGTCTGTCCCCGCTGCTCACAAGCTGAAGGCCGAAAGAGAGAGAAGAGCTGTTCCGTACATCCACACAGCCTGGACTAGGTGGATATGATGTTTGTTTCTTTTAATTTGCGTTCACGCAGGGGGTGGGGGGGGCATGATTAGTAATTTGGTGAGCACAGCAGATCAACATTATTACTATGGAGGGCACAGCATGGGGGGCATTATTACTGTAAATGGAATACCAGATAGGGGCATTATTACTATGGAGGGCACGGTAGGCATTACTATGAGGGAGACAGCATGGGTGGCATTATTACTATGGAAGGCACAGCAGCGGGGACACTATTACTATGAGGGACACAGCAGGAGAGACATTATTACTATGATGGGACACAGCAGGGGCATTATTACTATGAGAGCCACAATGGGGGCAGACTTCTTGCTATGTGGGGCACAGCAGGGGGTATTATTACTACGAGAGGCATGGCATAGGGCATTATTACTATGATGAGCACAGCAGGGCGTACATTATTACTATGGAAGACACAGTAGGGTGGCATTATTACTATGAAGGGCACAGCAGGGGGAACATTATTACTATGGGGGCACAGTAGGGGGCATTATTACCATTGACTTATTTTTAGCAAACAAAAAAATTTGATCATTTACTTGATCAATACCTTTCTCATTGTGGATAAACTTTTGATGCACATGATGCCAGGCTTATATCCTGCAGCTAATTGTTGTACATTGTATATTTTACTTAGTCCTTTATGTTATATGTATGCGGAATGATGTTATTTTCACCTCAGGTCTATTCTTGACATTGTAAATTATATTCATATAATTTCAAAAGAAGCACAAATATTGTGTTTAAAAGCAAACATTGTGAAGAAAAATACAAGTCATGTTCTTGTTCGTTAAAGACACTTCAACAAACCAGCAAAGGGGTGTTTTTGACCAACTGTGTTGAATGGCTTTGAACTCTCCCAGAGGATTTGCATATATTTATTAGTGCGCTTAATGTGCTTTTGATGATGGAAGTAGATTTTGACTAGAAAAGTTCTGTATACTCACACCATGGCAGCTGGTTTATTATGGATACATGTGCAATAATTCTTCATATTATGGGTAACAATATTTAAATAATTTATGAAAATGTTTTGCACCCTAATGTAAATGAAAGCTCTAGTAATGTTTCCTGTATACAGACTGTGAAGAGCAGAGCTCCCGGGTCAGTGTTATGTTATTTTAATGACGTGTAGTGATGCAGAGAAGCAGGTCATGTTAAGAGTCATAATATTGGTCTTATACTGGATTTTATAAACAGAAAATAAAAGGTAGGTTGGTATAATTGCTATATGTTAATGCATTTTAATAGAATTTAAGTTGCCTTAAAAGTTATATGCATCTTTGCAAAAAGTCATAGCTACATAGCCTACTGTTGCGCTTACAGTTCCTATGTAGACCTACAGGTATATCAGGATGTGTAATCCAGCAGTCATGTGTTACTCTACTACCTATGTCCTCAATTCTACAGTCAGTAGAAACTGCAAAAACGCCTCTCCTGCCGCCACTCTCCACTCAAAGAAGTGACATGTCAATTCTGCCTGATTTCCTTAGTGTGAACATACCCTTATGCTGTAAAACAAAGCTATACTTACAGTTGTGCTCAAAAGTTTACATACCCCAGCAAAATTTTTGCTTCCTCCTTTTTTCAGAAAATATGAATGATAACATAAAAACTTATTTTTCCAAGTGGTTGGGTGAAGCCATTTATTGTCACACTATTGTGTTTTCTCTTTCTAAATCATAATGACAACCAAAAACATTCAAATGACCATGATAATAAGTTCACATACCCTGGTGATTTTGGCCTGAGAACATGCACAGAAATTGCCTCTTTGCTTAACCCCTTGCCTCCGCAGCATGTTTTGGCCTTAATGACCAAGCTCATTTTTCATAATCTGACCTGTCTCTCTTCATTTCATTATAACTCTGCAATGCTTCAACGTATGCTCACAATTCTGGGATTGTTCTCTCGTGACACATTGTACTTTATGTTATTGTATTCAATCAGTCAATATTTTTGGTGTTTTGTGGGGAAAAAGTGCAAAATGTTATGAAAAATTAGAAAAATTTGCATTAGTATGACTTTGAAAATTTCTGCTTCTAAAAAAGTAGGTCACACCACATAAATGAGTTACTAAGTCACATTAGCAATACGTTTGCTATGTGCTGGCATGATTTGGTTAACATATTTTATTTTCCTAGGATGCTACAAGGCTTAGAAGTTTATCAGCAGTTTTCACATTTTCATGAAAATTTCAAAAATCTATTTTTTTAGGGACCAGTCCATTTGTGAAGTGAATTGGAGCAGCTTGTATGTTAGAAACCCCCATAACTCACCCCATATTAAAAACTGCACCCCTCAAAGATTTAATTGAGAGGTGTAGTGAGCATTTTGACCTTACAGGTGTTTGAGGAAAGCATTTCTTATTAGGACATAAAAAATTAAAGATTGGCTTTTTTTCCATTAATATTTTCTTTTAGTTTGAAATTTCATATTTTCACAAAGAACATATGCAAAAATGCACCCCAAAATTTGTAACGCAAGTTCTCCTGAGTACAAAAATACCCCATATGGGGGTATAAACCATGTTTGGGCATATGGCAGGGCTTAGAAGGGAAGGAGTGTCCTTTTGCATTTTCAGTGTATATTTTCATGGAGCAGTTTCTGGGTGCAACATGCGCTTGGAGTGCCCCTGTAGTACCAGCAGAGTGGACCGCCCCACAAGTGACCCCATTTTGGAAACTAAACCCTTCAAATTAATCATCCAGGGGTGTAGCAAGTATAAGCACTCCCCAGGTGTTTGGAGAAAGTATTTAGCAGTGGGCAATGAAAATGGAAAAAATATTCCAGTAAAATTCATTTTTGGCTTAAAATTTCTAATATAATAAGACAGACAAGGAAATAATACAAAAAATATGTTCCCCAATTTCTTCTGAGTATGGCAGTACCCTATATGGGTCACAAACTGTTGTTTGGGGAAAGATGCTCTTCTCAAATATTTTGTTAAAACAGTTTTTAGGGACCATATGCGTTTGCAGCACCCCCCATGATGCTATTACAGAGGAAACCCCCCAGAAATTACACGATTTTGGAAACTGGACATCACATAAAATTCTTCTAGGGGTGTAATGAGCATTTAGACCTCACAGGTGTTGGAGGAAAGTCTTAAGCATTTTGCCATGAAAGATAAAATCTACATTTTTTACTTTATTATTTTATTTATGTTTTTACTTTATTATTTTGTTACCCTATGGGACTAAACGCTGCAATTGTTAGATCGCTAGTATAGCACATAGCAGTACATCAGTGCTGCTATGTGCCATACCTGTCAGTTTTACACTGACAGCCTGTGAGACAGAGCTTGTGGCGCAATCTCACAGGTTACCATACTGGGGGCCATGTTTAGCAGGTACACTGTGCAAGCACACACACACATCAAGACCCTTTGATAGCTAGTATAACAAATAGTAGTTTATCAGTACTGCTATGTGCTATAGCCTGACATTGACAGGTATAGCACATATCAATTCTGATGTACTACTATGTGTTATACTAGCTATCACAGGGTCCGGATGTGTGCAATCTATAGTGGTAACAGGAGGAGGAAGCTCCCCCTGTCACCCATCGGGACCCGTGCAGTGTGATGGGGAGTCCCGACGTGTGGCTGAGCCTACTCATAATCAGTGGAGCATGGCCCCCCAGCGAATCTGCAGATCTGACCCCCGCGCCCCCTCCTGCTGAATACATATAGTAGTATATAGGAGTACCAAGAGGAGGGATCTCCCCCTGTCACCTATGGGGACCCTCACAGCGCGATCGCTGGGTCCCGATGTGTCCCCCAGCTTGTGGAATCAGTGCACCAGTAACAGCAGAAGCCTGTGAGATCGCGCCGAAGGCTCTGTCTCACACACTAAGTGACAGCCTGTCAGATCCTGCGGCGCGATCTCACAGTAGCGATCTGTGCAGTAGTTACTGTAGTGTAGTGTAGTAGTAGCAGCAGTTACTGATGCAAAGATTCTACAAGCTGGGGGACACATCGGGACCCCGCGATCATAACGGCTGCTACTACTACACTACACTACAGTAACTACTGCACAGATCGCTACTGTGAGATCGCGCCGCAGGATCTGACAGGCTGTCACTTAGTGTGTGAGACAGAGCCTTCGGCGCGATCTCACAGGCTTCTGCTGTTACTGGTGCACTGATTCCACAAGCTGGGGGACACCCGCGATCGCGCTGTGAGGGTCCCCATAGGTGACAGGGGGAGATCCCTCCTCCTGTCACTCCTATATACTACTATATGTACTCAGCGGGAGGGGGGGGGCGCGGGGGTCAGATCTGCAGATACGCCGGGGGGCCATGCTCCACTGATTATGAGCAGACTCAGCCACACGTCGAGACTCCCCATCACACTGCACGGGTCCCGATGGGTGACAGGGGGAGCTCCCTCCTCCTGTCAATCCTATAGATTCCGCGGTCAGTACTGACCACGGCATCTATAGGGTTAAACTGACCGTCGGGGCCCAGGTGTGTCTCCTGGCTGTTGCTAGGAGACCCTGGGTCCTGCCGGTGCCCAGAAACAGTAAACATCACTGTGCGATTTTGCACAGTGTTTGTTTACTTTCATGACGTCCTGGGACGTCATGATGCATTAAGCACTGGCATTTCATGACGTCCCAGGACGTCATTTTGGGGCAAGGGGTTAAAATCTGTGTATGTGCACGTATAAAAGATGAGTGAGTTTCTTGGATCCAGACAGACTCTTGCATCTTTCATCCAGCCACTGACATTTCTGGACTGTGAGTCATGGGGAAAGCAAAAGAATTGTCAATGAATCTATGGAAAAAGGTAGCTGAACTGTATAAAAAATATATCTAAGCAATTGATAATGCCAGTCAGCAGTGTTTAAACTGTGATAAACAAATGGAAAATCAGGGTCTCTGTACAAACCAAATCACGCTCAGGTAGACCAACAACAATTTCTGCAAGAGCTGCCAGGAAAATTGTTCGGGATGCAAAGAAAAACCCACAAATAACATCAGCTGAAATACAAGACTCTCTGAAAACTAGCAGTGTGGCTATGTCAGGATGCACAATAAGCAGGCACTTGAAGAAAAATGAGTCGCCAGAAGAAAGCCATTACTGCGCCAATGCCTACAATATGTCAAGCAGCACAGAGTCAAGCCTCAAAACTTGTGAAACAAGGTCAGTAAAAGTTATGAGACCAAACTAATGCTTTGCCGACAAGGCCTATGATGAAAGGAAAACCATTTAATCTATAGAGCACTGAGGTGGATTGCTGATGTTTTGGGGATGTGCGAGCTACAAAGGCAAAGGAAACTTGGTCGTAAGTTGAAGAAAAGATGAATGCAGCACGTTATGAGCAAATACTGAGGCAAATTTGCACTCAACAACCCAGAAGCTGCACATGGGAATTACTTAGACGTTCCAACATAATAACAATCCAAAACACTAGGCCAATTTGACCTGTCCTTGGCTACAGCAGAACTAAGTAAAGATTCTGGAGTGGCCATTTCAGTCTCCTGACCTCAATGTCATTGAGACACTCTGGGGTCAAGTGTGCAGTTCATGCAAGACAGCCCAGGAATTTACTGGAGGCTTTTTGCCAAGAAGACTGGGCGGCTTTACCATCTTAAAAAATAAAGAGCCTGAACTTCTCCTGGGCGCTATGGACCTGCCCAAGCCACTGATGCAAGCATATCAACTGTTGCAATCAGAGGGTTCTTCACCCTTTGCCAGAGCCCTTGAGGTGTGGGCGCAAGACATTCCGACCCTGACAGCGAATCGCTGGAAGGAGGTTGAAGCCACTTTCTATCCCACAGTTGTGAGTTCTAGAGATGTGCTCATACAGTTTCGTTTCCTATTTAGGCTATACTATACCCCTGAGCGTCTGTACAAGATGGGGATTATGACGTCAGCTGTCTGCTTCCGATGCCAAGGAGCAGTGGGGTCATTTTTGCATGCGGTCTGGGACTGCCCGAGAGTTATGCCTTTCTGGAGAGAAGTTATGGCCTTTATGGCCGACCACTTTGAATTTCCTCATATCTGCTCCCCGGAGATCTGTTTGCTGGGTCTCATAAACGAGGTGACACACAGCAAATACTATAGGTTTTTTATTCGTTTCCTTTTGTTTTGTGCACGCAAAGTCATTATAATGGAATGGAAGAGTCCTGATGTTCCATCCTTAACTAGGTGGATACGATTAGTCAACACATATGTCCCGCTATACCAGGCTTTGTATGAGAGCAGGAAATGCACACAAAAGTTCAAAAAGATATGGATCCACTGGATATCTCTGGAAGAGACTAATGTAAGGCCCAGCTAAGTTTGTATCGCTATATCGGGTTCTCTCATAGAGGTCTCGCGGGGTGGGGGAGGGAGCGCCCTGTATGAATGGTTTTGTGTGTTTGGGTGTGTGTTAAGTTTGTCCTCAGTTGATAGTTCGCTCTCTAACTATTCATACCCCCTTCTGGTTTGCCGGTGCAATGCACCCTGTTAATACTTCATGTATACTGCCTGCACTTGCCGTACGTTGTTCTACGAACTGTGCACCGCTACCATGATTGTGCCATATGTATGGTTGTATGTACTAATATTATGAAAATTGTTAAATAAAGGTTTTAAAAAAAAAGAAAATAAAGAGCCTCATCCATAACTACCACAAAAGACATCAAGCTGTCATTGATGTTAGAGGAGGCAATACACAGTATTAAGAACTGGAGCATATAGGCTTTTGATCAGGGTCACTTGAATGTTTTTGGTTGTCATTATGATTTAAAAAAGAGAAAACTCACTAGTTTGACAATAAATGGCTTCATCAACCATTAACCATGAGTGGGGGAAAAAAGTTTTTGTGTTATCATTCATATTCTCTGAAAAAAGGACAAGAAAGCAAAAATTCGGCTGGGGTATGTAAACTTTTGAGCTCAACTTTAAGTGTAGCTTTGTATTACAGCATATTAACTAAAAATAATAATGAATGTAAATTGCAATCTACTGTTGATTTAGATTTTAAAAGTTATAACAACCGTGACACTTCAAGGCCATGTTCACGCAATGTATATTTTCATTATTCATTAAGCAAACATGTAACAACAGCCGTTACTTAATGATAGCAGCCGATCGCTTCAATTACTATGAAATCCCTGCCGGAGTGTATACACACTGTATACAATACAGCTGGGATTCCATGCAGCCGCACAAAAAATTGACATGTCAATTTTGTGCAGCCACTATTCATTGAATAGCTGCCACACAAAATTGACTGTGCACACAATGTAAAGTATGGCTGCGGCCAAACTTTACACATTCTGCAATGGCTTATTGTAACGCTGGCTCACACCGGAATATGCCCGCATTCCAATTCCAAAGAAGTAATGTTTATCCGGTCGCTGATAAATTGGGCGCTAATCCTGGATTATGCAAATTTTTGGAACAGGCAGATTAAAAAAAGTTGCATCTAAAAAATACTCATCCATCGAATACTGGTACATATATAGAACTTAGACGAAAAAATTAATTATTCACCTACAAATACGCGCAAAGCCCTTAAAAAATGTCCCCCTTTATGTCTAAAAGTAAACTATTTTTGCCCTTTGGTTGCTCCCTGAACCTTCCAAGATTGCTGCATTCCAGCCAGCCCCCAGATCAACATCATGAAATCAGAGGATCTTCTGGCACAGAGGAATGTACTGAGCATATATGCAGTGTGCCCTCTTCATCTCAGAGACACCACAATGTCAATCTGAGGGCCTGGCTTTAATGTAGACACTACTCTATAGGCCCTATTACACAGGGCGATCAGCAGGAGCAAGCAAGCGCTGACCTGTCAGGTCAGCGCTCGCTTGCTCCATGTTCCCCGCTTGCTGCCGGCGCTATTACACATGCCGACAGTGAGCAGGTAACAGCAGAGGGGCGCGGGGATCTATGGGGGGGAGGCGATCGTTAAATTGTCGGGACAGCCCATAAAAGATAGGGCGGTCTGCTGCTGCCACTCCTGTTGTGTGGATTGACGGCAGCAGATTGTTGCTATTTAGATCGTTTGTCTTTCAACATGTTGAAAGACATTAACAGACAATGATAAGCTGACATTGTGCATTCGGGCTGATCGTTGCCTTTTATTACACAAAATGGCCGTAATGGCCAATAATCGCCCAAATACAGCCAATAATCGCTTTGTGTAATAGCGCCTTGAGCCAGACTGATTAGTTTACTGTAAGCCAAGTGACTTATTTACTTTTGGCCAAAAAAGTATAACTTTTAAACACAGTTTTATTGAGCCCCAATTATTGAGTACCCAGAATATCCTGTTGAAACCTAGGATGTTCATTGTAGGATCCTCTAACATATACAGACAGCTTTAGGTTAAAGCGACTCTGTACCCACAATCTGACCCCCCCCCCCCCAAACCACTTGTACCTTAGGATAGCTGCTTTTAATCCAAGATCTGTCCTGGGGTCCGTTAGGCAAGTGATGTAGTTATTGTAGTAAAAAAAAACTTTTAAACTGGCAGCCCCGTGCCAAATGGCCAGGGCTTAGTTTGCATATGCATTAGGCTGGCACACCCTCTCTGTCCCTCCTCATCATTAGGAATGCTCCAGGCATATTGTCTCCTATTCGTCAGCTGTGTGAATACTGAACATGGGCTGGATTGTTAAGGCACCTGTGCAATGTTCAGCATGGAGAAAATGTTCCAGTGGCATTCCTAATGATGAAGAGGGTAGGGAGGAAGGACAGAGGGGTGGTGCAAAGTTAGGGCACAGATACTCCCATTGGGCATGGGGCTGCCAGTTTAAAAGTTGTTTTTTAGATCAATAACTGCAACACCTGCCGAACGGACTGCAGGACAGATCTTGGATTAAAAGCGGCTATCCGAAGGTGCAAGTGGTTTGGGGGGTCAGATTGTGGGTACAGAGTCGCTTTAAGTTAGACTCTGTTTACCATAATATCAGAGCAACAGTTTCAGATAGATTCCACTGGCTGGAAGTCTCTTTATGTTAAAAATAAAACAAAATTCAGAAATCCTTAAAGTCAAATGGGGACAAGAACTTGTCTTGTTAGTGCCATTCCACTGTGGCTAACAGAGTGGGGGTCCAAGTAGGAGACCTCCCCATGACATCCATATTAGCGTATAGAAATGGAAAAGACCTCGATGCTGCCGCTCCAGGAGCCTAGGACGAGATGCCTCACGTCGGTGGTGTCAGGATGCAGTGAACCGTGCAGAAAGGGTAGTGTGACACTGGAGGTACACACTTCCAAGGTGGAGTCTTCGTGGCGCAGGGAGGTCTCGGGACACATAAGTATTAAAAATTTATATTTATTGCATAGTAGGCAACGCGTTTCAAGGCCTCAAAACCTCTTTTACAAGCCAAAAGAATTATGCATCCTTCTTTTGCATAATTCTTTTGGCTTGAAAAAAAGTCTCTGATGCCTTGAAATGCGTTGCCTACTATGCAATAAATATACATTTTTTAATACTTATGTGTCCCGAGACCTCCCTGCGCCACGAAGACTCCACCTTGGAAGTGTGTACCCTCAGTGTCACACTACCCTTTCTGCACGGTTCACTGCATCTATTCTTTAAAGGAATTGTCTTATTAGTGACAACCACTTTTAAACCAAAACCACTTTGGCAAGTAGCTGATTGTCTCGGGTCCCACTTTTCGTATTTACAGAAACAAAGGATTCTGTATGGCGAAGCCACAGTCAGCAGGGCATTTCCCATACAGTGGAAATGTATTACATGGTGGCCATTCAAATAGCCGCAAGAAAGGAAGTCACTTGTTCAGAGCATCTCTCCATGAAGATCCCACTCTGCCTCTGACATAATAGGGCATATGGACATGGGTTGTCTTTGTGAGACATCCACTTTAAATGTGTCTAGATATGATTTTTAGCACTTCCGTCAAACCCAATCCATTCAAACTTCATTGTTCACTACTAGATTTTTTAATATCTTACTTATTGGCACATCTATCTAAAAACTGTTTATATCGCCGTTTATCATACTGCACACCTGTTTGGAGAACCTGCGAGATAAGCTTAGGATTTTCAATACTATCTGCATTTTTCTATTAGTAAGGTGTAAGAATGTGAAGGAGTTCATATCTTGTGCATGTATTTAAATAAGATAAGGGAATAACAGCAATTATGGAATGGGGTGTGCTATGCTAATGGTCAACATGTAATATCCCACCTGAAGAGATAAGCTCTTGGAAACTGTAAATCAAATCTAAAACATTGGTGTGAAAGATTCAGCAATAAGTTGTATTATCAGTTGCTGAACCTTATCTATGCAGAAGTGAGAACACATGTTAACTAACATAAATTATTGTTCTGCTTTGCGCTTGGACTTTTCCTTGCGCTTTATATGTTCTTAGTGAAACTAACTCAGGTAAAGCTATGACTATAGATTGAGGCCATGTTCACACACTGTATTTGGCTGTTAAACAACGGACGTTGTTTAACAGCACTGCTTATATACCTAGCAGTGTATAGAACAACGGCCGTAGTGTAATCACAATGTATACTCTATGAACGTGGTTTTCTGCAGCTGCATAAAATTGACAATTGGCTGCTCAGTAATCAGTGGCCGTACAAAATAAGCTTTGCTCACAGTGTAAAGTATAGTTCCCAGCCGTACTTTACACTGTGGTCTATGGCAAAGTGGAGCACGGGCACACCCGAATGTGCCCGCATTCTAATTAAAATCAAGCGATGTTCATCTGGCCGATACTGCAGTATTGGACGGGTGAACACATCAAACAACGGCCGCTGTGTCTGAACATGGCCTGAAAAAGATTTTAGGGTATTCCTATAATCTAATGAAGGTTTTATGTATTTAATTCTCGAATTACTGTAAATTGAATATATAGAGTTATATTAGTGAAACAGAATAAATGTCCATTGAAACAATGACCATGGTATGTTGCCATGCAATAAAACAATTTATACTGTTCAAATAATAGTTCCACAATAGTGCTATTATGCCCCTACAACAGTGCCGGACACAGGGCCTATACACAATTCTTTTTACCTCCAGCTATAGTACAGGAACAGAAACTCTGGTCTACCACTGGATTCCCTGCTCCACCATTTAGTCACTACGTAGTGGTATCATGTGGTTATGGTGGTAGTATTTTCCCTTGTGTAGTAATATTATTGGTACCATTGGTCTGTGTATACTAGTTGTTATTTGATAACAGTATGGTAGTACCAGTTCAGTGGTAATATCTGTTTCTGGTGTGGAGGTGTTATTTTAATTTCTTTTAACCCTCTCGTCTTGAGAAAACCCTACAACTACCCATGATGAGCCATGATGCATATACTGTATGTATCACCGCCTAGTTTGCATTTGCCTTGCCAGGTTAGTGGGTACAATACTTTTCTTGCCCTAGGCACTGGTAACCTATGCTATGCAAACTGGGATGTTAAATTGAAATGTGTAAATAAACCATAATCCTCTAATCTCAGAGGCGGGTTTGGGATTTCTGCATACAGTGCACAGTTCATAGATTATTACACATTACACAGTGTAACTGAGCTAACTTTCCATGTACTTTGCTTTTTTCCACTTCACTACTTCATGCACTTTCAAAACTATTATTAATTCAGTGCTCATTTTTAATGACATAATGAGAGTCATTAAGGGAAATGACTGGCCAAGAGGTAAGCAAAATAGTTGGAGTTTGGACTATTTTATTACAAGGTGTGAGAAATAGAAATTGATGAAAAATTTTTAAAATGTGTTTTATAACTGGTATCCAATTATAATTTTTTTTTTTTTTTTTGGTGGATCATTAATTTCAATCACAGGTATGAATCTTTGCACCATGGAACTCCAAAACGTAAGGTTTTATAAAGCTTATACATTATGAGTAGGATATTTAACATGTACTGTATTTCCATTAGTAACTGACCAGTTGTGCTCCAGCCCCTGTAAAATCTTACACAAGAAGACTTGTTAGCCATATTTGCACTCACTGTTTTACATAGCTTTTCCATCTCTCTTCCTTTCCCCTCTTTGTATTGACTTACCCCAATAACTGGTAAACAAACCACCCCTGCCATCCCTCTTTTATCTCCATAGTGTGTGTCTGTGATACCATAAACAAAAATATCCCAAGGTCCCAACTGAGTGTTACCAATAGAACCTGAGTTCCGTCCAAACATTGCTAAAATTTCAGTTCAGTTGGAACCTGAATCTCGGTTTGTTACTAAAATAATGTCAGCCACACAACGGAAAGGAGAGGGAGAAAATATTGCATGACCATAATGCCTTGCAAACAGCTTTCTCAGCCAAGAAGTGAAGAGGCAGCATAGGGGTGCAAGCCATCAATATGACAGAATAATGGCAACTTAGTTCCGGAGTCATCTGTAACTTTTTATTTCTTGCTTCTTTCTATCTTATCAAAATATATAACGGCTGTGTAAAATCCAATTAGAGTATAGGCTGGAGCTCCTTCCCTTGAGGCAGAGCCCTTTTAAAGGGTTATTCAGCATCAGAAAAACATGGCCGCTTTCTATATCTGATGTTCTTGTATGTAATGTGGCTCACAGTACAATTGCTGTAGCCCGCAAGCTGTAACAAAAACAATCACAGTCCACCAGCAGTGTTCCCAAGAGAGGTAAGTTGCGTCACTCACCCCTATATCCTGACACACTGATGTCCGTGATGTTCATTGCAGTCTGTGTGGTCCGTGACATCCGGCTGATGACTCCTTTTGCAGTGTCTGCAATAGTATTGCTGAATGCAAGGAGCACGCCCCGGCCAGTGACGCATACTCTACTTGCTCATAAGAAAAGTTCCTATTTTCTGTGATGTTACAGGTACTATGTAGTCAAAAATTTTCCTCTTACTGGACTCTGTTGCATCTGTGATATCACAGGGAACTAATTGCACAGGAACTTTTCTCATTGGCAAATAGAGTACATTCCACCAGCCATGCCACACTCCTTGCATTAGGCAATACTATCACAGACACCACATCGGGAAGCATCAGCTGGATGAAACAGATCACAAAGACTGCAACGAATCACAAACTCTCTTGGGAACACTACTAACTTTTATAAGTGTACTGTGAGCCCTCACTGCCACATTACATATAAGAACATCAGATATGACGGATCTTGTGGCTTATGCATAGGGGATTTAGTCCTGACACATAGTAGCGACATTGTAGCTGGTGTCAAACAGAGTGTGGAACAGGGCAACCATCTTGTGATTTGAAATATACAAAATACATTACTGCAAGACACATAAGAACTATGGCGGTATGCTGTCAATTGACAACATACTGATGGAGTTCTAATGCGTCTTGCAGAAAAGTCTAAAATTTTTGCATTCAATTTTTTGTATATTTTCTCACTTAAAGTAACGTGTAAATGAAATATATAAAATTTAGAATGAAAAAATGCAATTTGTTACTGCAAGACAGTTCAGAATCATGGCAGAATGTCATCAAATGGTGGCATACTACTGGAGTTCTAATGTGTCTTCCAGTAAGGTATTGCATTTTTTTTTGGGGGGGGGGGGGGATATTTTGCTTACGCAGCCTTTGAAGGTGAACCAGGCACCCTCATCTCTGCTGAACAGTGGGCACCTGGGTATACTGTATGCTAGAGTTTCCCACTGATTTTAATGGGGTTCATTACTCGAGTCAAGCACTGGAGCATTAAAAAATGCTTGATTGAAGTAGTGGGCACTAAAGCATTTTAGTGCTCGCTTAACAAATGTGTTTTTAACATCCTTGCACTGACTCAGGATGTATCCCAGGAAGTCCTGGCTCAGTGTCAAGCCGTCACAGCAGTCAGAAGTGTTTAGCTAACATAAAAAATGTAATAATCTATTAAGTTTAGTCACATGTAATAGTAAATCATAGAAATAATAAATATTTTTATCACTGTTATTAGATGATTTTACATGTAGGGCCCTTAGCCAGTATAGTTTTATAGTACAGTATGTACCCCAAATGGCGCTCACATAGAAAGGTGAACCAGAGCTCTGTTCCCAGCTGGAGTTCAGCTATGGTCACTCTAAAACAGCATGTCCATTCAGAATGAATCATATATAATTGTGATAACAGAGCCTTCAGCTATGGCTACTGTATGTTCAACATACACAAATTTAGTATTGTTATCCTCTGAAGAAACAGATGGCAATAGTTGCATTAAACACAGAGTAGAACAAGTAAGGAAAACTGCATAGTTTCGGGATCAATAACTTTACATTGAGTCAATTTTAGTTGTCCATAAAATGGTCACATTTCAAGGTCTTTACTGCAGCCACAATACTCCAACTTTGACTAAGATGCTATTTGTCTGAGTTAGATTACCATGGAAGCTGTATTACACCCAACTGCAAGGGGCTTTAAAGGAGTTTTCTGGAAAAAATTGACTGGAACCCCTGCCGATCAGCTATTTGGTGCCCGCACTACACAGTAAACAGGGCCAGAAGCAGTTGCCTCCATTCACTGTGTAGTGGCCAAGCCTGGTTACTACAGCTCAGCTACCATTCACTTGAACAGGAGATGAGCTGCAGTTACAGGCCACCACTGCTACACAGTGAATGGAGGCGAACTGTTCCAGCCGAACTGTTCACTGTGTAGCGCAGGTACCGGAAAGTCTATCTGCGGGATGTTGGGAATTGGTACTCCTTTGATCAGTATCCAGATTTTTGAAGCCAAAGCCACTAACAGACTATAAACAGAGAACAGGTCAAAAAGCAAAGATTTAGATTTCTCCACTTTTCAAATCTATTCTCTGCTTTGGCTTCAAAAATCTGCCTGATAAATCTTTCTGTGTAAAGGCACCCTAAGGTCTTCTGTTGAAAACAATACAGAACAGGGGTGTCTGGCAGTTGTTACAGGTCTTGATAAGTGATAAGCATTCCATAACAAGCCTTTTCTTCACAATTACTATTTTATTTCACATCCCAAATTCTGACACTGCCTGCATTAAATATATTGCACAGGTCTTACCCAGACTCTCTCAGAAGATTTGTTTCAATGTACTTGTTGAGAAACTGAAATACTACTACATCACTATTGCAGACTAAACAGCAGAGGTACGACTGCTTTGAATTTGTTTAGAAAAATATTTCCTGCTCAGTTTGAGGTTTTCTATGTGAAGGAATAGAATGGTTATTTTTAAAAGAGCTCCAGGATATAACAGCATTGGTGGCAATCTCTGCACAATCAAAGGATCTTAGTGACATTATCTAATGCTGCATTTTATGGAAATGATATTGTTAAACTTTCTTTGAAGCACAGAGAAATAAAAGCACGAATTGTATCACACTCAGCAGGGTCTTCTTAGCACAAGCTCCGTTTTAGTCAATTATTATTGTAAGGCTTACTACTGAAGCAGAACCAGCATATGGCTAAGGTAATTGGCTGCTGGGAGGCCAAAATGTGGCTAAATACCACTTAGGGTGCTGTTTAGCAGTTTTACATTATTTGTTAATTATTATCATGTAGGTGGTTGTTCATCGTTATATTCAACAGTGCAACCTCCTGTATACTGTATAACATTGTGTTATCTTCATGCTGATTAAACTTGCCCTTGGCCACATGATGTCTCTTTACCAGTAAGAGCAGGTCCCGATCCTAGCTCCTTGATAACCCAGAAAAAGGTGGACCTAAACCAGTTTGAGCCTGGCTTTTGCCCAGTGCGCATGTCTGCTAGTGCTCATCAGACCATTAGGAATTTGTGTCTTTCACCTGCTAGTCAGGCAGTTATATATTAGGGGTACTCCAGCTATTTTTTTTTCTTTTAAATCGACTGGTGCCAGAGATTTGTAATTTACTTCTGTTAAAAAAATCTTGTCTTTCAGTACTTATCAGCTGCCGTATGTCCTGCAGGAAGTGGTATATTCTTTCCAGTCTGGAAAGCAGATGGGGCTTTCTATGGAAATCTGCTACTGCTCTGGACAGTTCCTGTTCCTAGTAGCAGAAAACAGTGTGGCAGACTGGTACACCACTTCCTGCAGGACATACAGCAGCCAATAAGTACTGGAAGACTGGAAACTGGAGAGACAAGCACATAGGGAGACATTCCAAGACAAGTCCCAGCTCCTAAAGTTGTCTCTGAGCTCTACCTGATCACGAAGTAAAGATCAAGCCATAGGAGATTCTCCCGAAAAGACGCGTTTCCTCTTCAAAGCCTTGAACCTACTGCAAGCAAGTAACTACTATACAAGTAACTATAAGTCCACACTATACTGTATATTCCCCCTTTCCCCCCTGTAAATTATTTTTTTAGGGAAAAATAATATGTATATTTGGTATCATTGCATCTATAACAACCCTGTAATTGGGGGCCAAATAACATCCATTACTTTAAAATCACGGCCGTCATTTCGAAATAACGGACATCATTTGGCCTAGAAAAGAAGGCCGTCAAATGGCCAAAAAAGAGACAGCATGTGAACCTAACCTAAGACTATATCGGGAGCACACTTCTTGCTGCCTCAGTATACCTTAGGTGTAGTCTTTCTGTTTCTGTTTTGTTTTCTTTCTTTTCTTTCCTTGTGCATTTCTCCTTTACTGTTCCTTTAAACCCAATAATGTAATAGCAGATAAACAGGGTGGTGCAGCAATCTTCCTGTTCTTAATACCTCTATAAAGCACCTTTCTTACCTGCAGTTTTTATTGGATACACCTAAACCAGTTAAATCAAATTGAGTTTCATAGAATGGATACACCTTAGGCAATAATGCCTCTATGATTAAACTTCTCAGTTTTCCTTTGTGTTCATTGATATCGCTGTAGTATGTGTGTAAAACAATACTGTAAGTGCAATTCAAAATGAAGTCCATTGGCATGTTACTGTACAGAGTCATAGTTAATGTCTGACAGTCTGAAGGTATAACCCAATAGTATTTTAGAAACATCTCCCTAAGGCTTTCTTCAGACACTGATCTTGCATGAGGTTCTTTGGCCTAGTAGGTGTCAGTGAATAGGTGTCAGTCACCGCTGCAGCACTTTGCCGCTGGGCAGGGGTTCCAGGCCAGGAGCCATGTATGGGGGTTTGAGAAGCAAGAGTTGCCATTTTAAAGGGGTTATCCAGCGCTACAAAAACTTGGTAACTTTGAGACAGAGACAGCACCAGTTTGGGTGGAGTTTTGTACCTCAGTTCCATTGAAGTGAGAGGAGCTTAAAAGGGTTGTCCAGCGAAAATCTTTTTCTTTTAAATCAACTGGTGTCAGAAAGTTTGTAATTTATTTCTATTAAAAAATCTCAAGTCTTCCCATACTTATTGGCTACTATATGTCCTGCAGGAATTGTTTTGTTTTCAGTCTGACACAGTGCTCTCTGCTGACATCTCTGGTCGAGACAGGAACTGTCCAGAGCAGGAGAGGATTTCTATGGGGATTTATAGAAAACTGAGACAGAGTTCCTGTCTTGGCCACAGTCAGCAAAGAGCACTGTGTCAGATTGAAAATAAAACATTTCCTGCAGGACATATAGTAGCTTATACGTATGGGAAGACTCGCATTTTTTTTAATAGAAGTAAATTACAAATCTATATAACTTTCTGATATCAGTTGATTTGAAAGAAAAAGATTTTTGCTGGATAACCCCTGTAATTACAAATTACACCGGAACTGGAGACAAGAGTGGTGCTGTTTCTGGAAAAATATGGACATGTTTTTGTAGAGCTGGATAACCCCTTTAAGGCTCTTCATTATCTGACATGTCTGAGGCTGGCTGCTGTCCCTTACAGCTCTAAAAAATTGGACATTTTAATTTTTTTTATTCTGTTCTTAAATGCCTGATAAATAGCAATTGACATAGTAAAATCATCCAATTGCAAATATACCATCCAGTGTGTTTGTGTTGCTTCCATTTAACAAGCGAGACTTTGGATGTGTTTCAAAACGATTTGCCTTCTTAATTAACCTTTTAATTGTCTTAACACCAATGTCTGCCAAACCAAGACCCTGAGGCTGTCTGGCTGAAAACGTAACAAGATAAAGCCCCAACTCCTGCAAATGTTTGACGTTTTCAGCTAACAAACTGTGCCCTTTATATGATTGTAAATCGAGTAAAACTTTATGACTGGAAAAACATCAAGCTTTTCATTTCCTACTTGTTTGGGAGCCTTAGCTTTCTCATTATACAATATCTGGTTTACCATTCTATTTTAGCTGCTGTTTCAGAGGTAATTTTTGCAGCCCATTCAGACTTATTTTATAAGTAATGATCGTCGTACTGGATAAGAAACGTCCAACATTACACCGGAGTAATGGCTAACTTACTCTGTACTGTCTTTGCCCACAAAAATCTGTAGAGCATTGTAGAGCCTCAGAGGTGTCTACAGCAGCAATAATAAACATATTTAGGAACATTTCTTCAGTTTAGTTCAAAGGAAATCAGAAAAATAGAAGGCGCTCCCCTTAGACAAATATTCCCAGGGGCAATTCAACTTGTTACATCTTGATCATGTCTTAAACACTTGCAACTGAAAGCAAATCATTAAAACAATCTTAGTAGCATTTTGGTTGCCGCCATGTTTTGTTGCAAGATCCTTTCTAAATTATTTCAGTGTGCATGGCTACCTTGGCAGTGCTCAAGACATGCTATTGATATGTATTCTAAAAAGACATATTATATAAAAGAGTGGTTGCATTTAACATAGGTGTTGTTCTTTATGACATTGTTAGACCCCATAGTACTTAAATTTCTTCCCCTTGTTTCAAGTTATAGAAGTACCAAAAATGTATTTTGGACATAGAGTAGATGCAAGCTAAAAAGATAAGAAGATTAGGGTGGAATTCATCCTTAAAATAGTCATAAAGTATAGCTGCCCCCAGCTGGATTTCACTCTGAAGAACATGGGCAGCCATGGATAAGCCTAAAGAGGCCTGAACCTATAGGAGCCACAAAAACTGCCATGTAAACCTGGGCATTTAAATTTAGGTCTAATAGTGTGTTTACACAGAGAGATTTATCTAACAGATTTTTGAAGCCAAAGCCAGTAATGGATTTGAAAATAGGAAACATCTCAGTCTTTCCTTTATGACCTGTTCTCTGTTTATAGTCTGTTCCTGGATTTGGCTTCAAAAATCTGTCTGGGTAAAGGCACCCTAACAGCTAACACCCCCTCCCCCACCCCTGCATCAGAATAGTCTCTCTCTCTGACAGCTTTATGGCAATGACATGGAGCCCCCACACAAGCCTGGGACTGGTGTCATTGCCATAAAGCTGTCAGTGAGGGAGACTGATCTGCAGCAGGGGACAAAGAGGACAAAGAGTAAGGACCCTATTACACGGGATGATTATCGCGTGAATGATTGTTATATCACACGAATTTAAACTATAATCGTTCTGTGTAATATGGTAAACAATTTCAGGTAACAATAAACAATCTCGTTTGCGATCATTAGTCATTAATTGTTAAAAATCCCTCCATATAATAGTAACCTAAGGAGAATGAATCAGTGATCCTGCAGGAAGGGGTGTTAGCTGTCACACAGATCGGAGAGGAGGACACAGAGCGAGGAGACTGAGGAAGATGGAGACATTGATCATGCAGCCGCGGCTTTCAGGAGTGAGGGAGGAAACGTGATCCCCGACACGGAGGTTGGGGGCCAGGAGAAGAGAGCGGTGACAGAGTGGACTGCATTGAGCTCATTTTTTGCATCCAGAGGGGGCGAGTTGGCAGAAAAAGCAGCAAAAGGGTGCAGAACAGATAATTACTTGCTCTGACTAATATGTGAAGCTGTGGGTGGGCTATTACATAGTGTAAAAAAAAGATTATGGGGGGAATACCCCTTTAAGGTCAGTTCTTTTTATTCACTTATGGTGCAATTACACAGACAGATTATATGACAGATTTTTGAAGCCAGTCAAAATACTCAGGGGGCGTTGGTGAGTAAGACCAGCTAGGTTTGGGAGCATTTCCATTTTTAGTTCTTGGGGGGAATACCCCTTTAAGGTTTTGTTCACAAAAATCAGCATGTATTCTGACACAGGTTGCAAATTGCATTTAACGTGGAATCTGCATCAAAACCCACAGCCAATTTATTTCAGTAGGAAATTTGGCATTGTTTATCAGATTAATGGTGTGTTTACATGGAGAGAATGTCTAACAGATTATCTGACAGATTTTTGGAGCCATAACCAGAAATAAATTTAAAAAGAGGAGAAATCTCAGTCTTTCCTTTGTGACTTCTTCTCTGTTTACAATCTGTTCCTGGCTTTGGCTTCAAAAATCTGCCAAATAATACTTCAAATAATCTGTCTGTGTAAACACACCATTAAGTGTTCCTGTAAGTACCTGGATCAGTGGCGATTTCTTCTCTTGGAAAGAAGAATTCGCTGCTGATCTGGCAGCAGCTATGCTTACAGATACACTAGAGCATTCATTAGAAAGTCTTAATTCAATCAAGTCATTTTCTGAGGATACCATTTTACACCATCAGCTGACCTTTACATTACCTGTAAGGCTCTTTTCAGTATATGAGCACAACATTTGCTCCATTGGCTTGTTGAGAATATTTTTGCAGCACTAGGTCTATGAAATGAATTCAGAATTTTTTAGCTGCTGATCAAAGCATTGCAGCCATTCCTGGGCTTTCAGAAATATCATCAACTTCATCAGAAATGATTTCAGCACTTAAAGACAGTTTCTTGATGTGGTATGAAGGCATCCTACAGCAGAATTCAAATATTTATGTTTAATATAAACCAATATTATTGTGCAGAACATGGAGCACATTTCTGAAATCTGGGCAAATTTGTGCATTAGGTAAAAGTGTCTGAGATTTAAAGGAAAAGTATACAGCCCCATAAAATACCTCAATAATGCAGAGTATGGCATGGTAAATATTTCTCATCTACTATTATTAAGACACAGATTTTCTACTCTTTTGGAAACCATATAACCTTTGAATAGTGATGGATACATAAAGAGTGAAAAAATGTTATTATCAGTGCAATTTTTATGTACTCAGCAAAAACTCACAGTCCTTGCTTAAAATTTATGATTAGGTACTTAGGCATTGATGAAGCTGGTGCACGTTTTTGTATGCTTTCCTATTAGGAAATCCGGATGGATTTCCGGACCCATACACTTTCATTAGTCACAGACACCCTTCCGGATTTTTCCGGAAGGGTGTCCGTTCCGGAAAATAGATCTGGAAAAAATAGAACATGTCCTATTTTTATCCGGAATTCCGGCCCGGACGCCCCCATAGAAGTCTATGGGAGCGCCGGAATCACGGGCACTTTCCTGATGTACATCAGGAAAGTGCCCGTGATTCCGGATAAGTGAGAGCCCGCCAGCCCCCGCAACCACTGGCACCCCACATCAGCACAGCACAGGCATCCCTCCCCCAGCTTCCACCACATCCCCCCAAGACCGAACCGGACAGCTTCCGACGATCCCCCGCCCCCCCCGGACCGGACAGCTTCCACCACATCCCCCCGAGACCGAACCGGATAGCTTCCGACACCACCCGCCCCCCCCCCCGGACCAGACCAGACAGCTTCCACCTCATCCCCCCGGACCGAACCGGACAGCTTCCGACACCCCCCCCCCCCCCCCGAACCGGACAGCTTCTACCGCAACCCGCCGCCCCCACCCCCCGGCCGGACAGCTTACACCACATCCCCCCGGCCACACGCAGCAAACCCCAGCGCCCCCCCCCCCCCCCCCCCGGAACTCACCGCAACTGCACCTCCGGACCGGACAGCAGCCGCCCGATGGCCCAGCTCGCCACTCTTCTCTGCACCTCCGCCCGCCCGGGACTCACCACTAGCTGCCACCGACGACAGGTGAGATAGAACATCCCTCCCCCCCCAGAACTAAAACTCCCATCATGCAGGCCATGATGGGAGTTGTAGTTCTGCTGCCTGTGGCCATCCAGGTTGCAGAAGTACAACTCCCATCATCCCTTGCTGACAGGTCATGATGGGAGTTGTACTTCTGCAGCCTGTGGCCATCCAGGTTGTAGAACTACAACTCCCATCATGCCTCTACTGGCAGGCCATGATGGGAGTTGTACTTCTGCAGCCTGTGGCCATCCAGGTTGCAGAAGTACAACTCCCATCATGCCTCTGCTGGCAGGCCATGATGGGAGTTGTAGTTCTGCAGCCTGTGGCCATCCAGGTTGCAGGAGTACAACTCCCATCATCCCTTGCTGACAGGTCATGATGGGATTTGTACTTCTGCAGCCTGTGGCCATCTAGGTTGCAGAAGTACAACTCTCATCATGCCTCTGTTGGCAGGCCATGATGGGAGTTGTAGTTCTGCAGCCTGTGGCCATCCAGGTTGCAGAAGTACATCTCTCATCATGCCTTGCTGGCAGGCCATGATGGGAGTTGTAGTTCTGCAGCCTGTGGCCATCCAGGTACACTAGGGGCTGTGTGTTGGCACACTAGACCATATTAAGAACTATTTTTTTTTTTCTCATCAGGAAATCCTGAAGGTTTTTCCTGATGGTTTCCTGATGGTAAAAACGGATTACTGTCAGGAAATCCTGATACTTTCCTGATGACATTTGAGGTCTCCTGATCAGGATTTTCTGACAGTAAAAACTGACACGGACGTGTGAATGGGGCCTAAGGTAGAAGTGGAGTACTGCTGTGCAAAAACTAAGCGAAATTGCACATGATAAATGAGGCTAATAAAGCAGCTAACACAAAACTACTCCCCTTCAGAGCAAAAAAAATAAATAAATGAAAAAAAGCATACCCTGATTACATGTCCTATTCAGGCTTTTATTATTTTGCCTTTACCATCTTATTTGTACTACTCTATCTGGCTATGTTCAACTGATGTTTTTTTCTGGCTGTCGTTTGATACTAGAGATGAGCGAACCGGGTTCGGGTTCGAGTCCATCCGAACCCGAACGATCGGCATTTGATTAGCGGGATAAACTTGGATAAAGCTCTAAGGTTGTCTGGAAAACATGGATACAGGCAATGACTATATCCATGTTTTCCACGTAGCCTTAGGGCTTTATCCAACTTCAGCAGCCACCGCTAATCAAATGCCGAAAGTTCGGGTTCGGATCGACTCGAGCATGCTTAAAAAACGAGGCTATAAGGATCATAATGTTGTTAAAGCGTATAATAACGCACAAACCAGTAATCGTAGGGATCTTTTGCACAATAAAAGACAGCCGTCCACAAATTTCTCAAAAAAACCCACGTTTGTTACTACTTATTCACGACAGTTCTCTGAGATACGTGATATCGTTGAGAGGTTTTTACCAATACTGTCTCAGGATTGTACGCTTAAACAAATAGTACAGGGTGGTTGCAATTTTTCTACTAGATGTCCCCCCACTTTGGGTAGCCTTTTGGCACCTTCCCATGTTACAAAACATTCTGTGAATCCTACATGGTTAAATGCCAAGGGCAATTTTAAATGTGGAGGGGCAAGAAGCAATTGTTGTAAATACATCAAACAAACAAACACAATTGTAAACAAAGTAGTCAATACAGAACATAAAATTAAAAGTTACATGAACTGTAACACGACTTGGTTAATTTATTATGTATTCTGTACTACATGTGAAATAGGTTATGTAGGTTGCACTAGCCGTAGGTTAAAAGACCGTTTACATGAACATATTTACGGTGCTACACATATGAACATTAAAAATCCATCAAATGTGGCTAAGCATTTTTCTCTAGTCCATGCAGGAGATATTTTGTCACTTTCCATTATGGGCATAGAGAGAGTATTCCGCCCGGATCGTGGAGGTGATAGAAAACAGAAACTTTTAAATCGTGAAGGATATTGGATTCTTATGTTGGACTCTTCATCTCCAAAAGGACTGAATCATAGACTGGATCTAATCATGAATTATTAATATGTATGGTGTGTTTTGTAATTTTGTATTTTTGTCATATGGCACTGTGCACTTTATGTGCGTTTTTTCATGTCTTTTCACTTTATATGTCTATGAGAAAATAATTTGATTTAGGTGTGATGTGGGAGGGAGTATGTGTTTATTTCCCCTATATTTATCCCAGCATACCTTTGTACACGTCATCTATGATTAAGGGCGTATAGCCAGAAACGCGTCAGATGTGTATTTTATTATTTTGTATCTGCCTTTTTGTTCATTTTTTAATGGAGTAAAGAAATAAAGAACGAAGTTTTATTGGAAGTGCTGACCTACTTTGTCTTTCTCCATATTCTTAAAAAACAGCCATTGGTTTTGAAAAGTTCATTGAATTTAATAGTGAAAGGAGGGTAAAAAAAAATAAAAAATGAAATCTGTTGTTTGCAAAAAGACATCAGTGAATAAT